>NW_015387748.1:4383-6506 GCF_001527695.2 Protobothrops mucrosquamatus | reverse complement strand
TTTTTAGAGTCAATTCATGGATTGCAAGACAGAGAAACCTCCCAAGAGATGTTGTTATCTATTTTTCCAGAAAATCAATCCGTAATCAAATTATTCAAGCTTTTTACAATCAAAGATTTCAAGTATCAGGACAAGATGTTATAATTTTGAAGGAGATACCACCCAAAATACTCAGAAGAAGGGAGGATTTTGCCTTCCTGGCTGAAGAGTTGAAAAAGCATCAAATTCAATTCAGATGGGAGATACCTGCTGGTATTATGGTTAATTACATGGGAATACGCTATAGGCTCAACACCATTGTAAAGGCAAAAGATTTTTTATACTTCAATCATGAAAGCAGGTTCTCCATCATCTCCTCAAGGTGCCAGGAAGGAAAGAACTGGTGAAGATAAAGTGGCTGAAGGAGCTATATTGTTATCAAGTTTCATAGAATTACAAAATCAAGAGCAAGTTAAGCAACAACTTATGGAAATTAGAGAAGATCCCAAATCACAAAGAATGACCCGTGCAGCTCACAAACGTAAAGAAAGAGAGCAACAAAGAGTGGATGTACCCGTTGCACAGCAAGTCATCTTGGAGCCAGTGGGAGGGGTGAGGCCGAATAAATCAGTAACAGCTGATCTACAAGGAGCGCTCCAGAGGCTCGCTGCCACTAAAGATGGCAAGGTTCCTGACTTGGAATGTTAATGGTTTGAATTCTCCACAGAAAAGGAAAAATATATTCTATTATTTGAAACAACATAAAAATGATGTTGTTTGTTTACAAGAAACTCATATTACAGCTAAAGATCAAAAATATTTGTCTAATTCACGGTTGGGTATACATTTTATGGCACCTGCACCGCAGAAAAGAGGTGGAGTAGTTGTTTATATCAGGAAAGACTTCCAACCCAAATTGATTGATGCTGATTCAGAAGGAAGATATGTTCTTGTTGAAATATTATTGAATGGGAAGAAATATCTTATTATTGGATTATATGTCCCAAATCAACAGCAGAAACAGTTCTATAAATTGTTACATCGGAAAATAAACCAACTGGATTATAAATCGGTTATTATGATGGGAGATTGGAATGGTGTTTTAGATTCAAGAAAAGACAAGAAAGGTTCTTCAAAAATGCTTAATTCAACATTGCCTAAAACTTTTTTTGACTTGAAGGATGAATTGGAATTAAAAAATATATGGCGAGAGAGAAATATGGAAGAAAGAGATTTTACTTTTTTCTCAGACAGGCACCAATCTTATTCCAGAATTGACTTTTTTTTAATTACTAATGATTTTTGTTCTAGGGTGAAGAATATCAAGATTTTCCCCAGGACATTATCAGATCATAGTCCAGTATGGATGGAGCTACGTGCTGAAGAAGGGAGCAGAAGGACTTGGAGATTGAATGAGAACTTATTTAGATATGATATAAATTTACAGAAATGTAGAGATCAATTGAAAGAATTTTTTTTGTTGAATATGCACAAAGGTACTTCAATTTTGATGGTCTAGGATGCTAGTAAAGCATATATGAGAGGAAATTTGATTTATATGAATAATGTTCATAGGCACAAACAAGCGCAAAAACGTAAAGAGCTGGAGGAAGAGATTAAATTGAAAGAACAGGCTTTTATTTTGAATCCACTGGATAATAATTTAAAAGTATCCATTACTGTGCTCAGGGAGCAGTTTAACATGTTAATAGCAGATCAGATGGCAACTAGTTTAAGGTATATGAAGTATAACACATTTTCTAATGCAAATAAACCAGGAAGGTGGTTGGCCTATCAATTACGAAAGAAGCAGAAATCAAGAATTATAGAGAAAATAGATTACAATGGTAAAATGACATTTAAACAAAACTTGATTAAAAAGAGTTTTTTGGATTTTTATTCTAAGTTATATGCTTCTGAAAAAATACAAGATGAACAAGTAGACAATTACTTACAGGAGGCACACTTTCCTAGATTGTCAGATAATCAAAGGGAAAAAATGAATTGCCCAATTACGTTGGAGGAGATAAAGGGGGCAATTAAGCAATTAAAACTTGGTAAGGCACCAGGTACAGATGGATTTACAGCAATTTATTATAAGATGTTATTGGAAGAAATGATAGAACCATTAAGGGAATTGTTTA
>NW_015387748.1:0-2069 GCF_001527695.2 Protobothrops mucrosquamatus | reverse complement strand
ATTTTAATAGTTGATTAATGTTAAGTAGAGTATGATTATGTTATTGTTAACCCTGTGATTGGCACTGGGAAGTGAGGGGGGAGGGAGGGGGGGTGGAAGGGTGGGAAGGGGAAGGGGGGGATTTATATTGTAAAATTTTATAAAATTTTCAATAAAAAAACAGATCATGCTAGACACATCTTACTGCATTCTTTGGCTCAGTTACAAAATTAGTGGACTAGAGGAATGCTGTGGCTATAATTTTCTTGGACTTCAGTAAGGCATTTGATAAAGTTCGTATAGGGTTTCCTGCCTGAGCAGGGGGTTGGACTAGATGACCTCCAAGGTCCCTTCCAACTCTATTATATATTATTAAATGCAAGAGTGAAATCTTTCTAGCAGATGAACTTAAAACTTTCCTTCTGCTAACTTTGGGCTTTTCTTAAGAGTACAGAGAGAGAAAGAGGAAAACAAACAAACAAACAAACACATTTTTCTTCACTCTGTTTGTTGGCCAGACAAACAGAGTGAGGTATTTCCTTTTTGTGGCTTATTTTAAGCAAAATTTCTAGCAGAATTTAAAATTCTTTTCTCTTTGGATTTGAAACAGTTAGCAGTCACATTTACCTCACACACAAAGACTTTGACAAACATGTATACACAAAGACAAGGAAAACAGAGAAGGAACCAGAAGTCTTAGTTTTACACATCCTAGTCATTCCCACCATAAGTTTCAGATAGCTCAAATTAGGGCAGGCACAGATTTTAAACATACCACGTGGTTGCAGTCTTGAGAAAGAGAGAGAAAGAGAATCACTATCTTATTTTCCCTTTTAAGTACCTTTATTTAGCCAAATTGGTTTCCCAGTTTCATCCTTCAGCAAAGCCCACTCATTACAAATTTCCCTAGCTCATTTCTTCCAGGACAGGCACCTGCCTCTCGTCCCATACTTCGAGCAAATCTCTAATTGGTGTCCTAATTTCAACCCTCGAACTGCAGCTACCATGTTCCCCTTCCGATGTGGGGGTCCAAACTTGCTCAGTCGGGTCTCTCTCTCTTTTTCTCCCAGCAGCACTTCCCAGCCGCTCTTAGCGACAACAGACCTGCCGCCCTGCCTCAGTTTTTGGGCACTAAAAAATTGCCCAGGAAGGAATCCGGTCCCTACACGGAGTAAGTGGCCCTTCCAGTTTAGGGACTCCCCTTGGTTTTGCGGACCTCAAAAATACGTTGTCCGAGGAGGACCTGCACACAGGTACCCAGCCTCCGTTCCCACACCGCCTATCAGTTTTACAGACTTAGAAGTCTGCTGAGGACCTATGCTTTTTGCACTTGAGTACGGGCCCCTCATATAGGTGGGCTTTGCTTACAGGGCTTTACCAACTGGTTGCCCAAATCCAATTCTCTCATTCACTCATTCCATTCCATTTTCACACAACCTCTCCCTTTGCCCTAACAAAAGGTATTACACTCTGACCAAACCCCCATGCTTTCCAAGTTCTGCCAATTAAACAGATCCTTTCTGTGGCTAGGAAAGACCAGAAGGAGCAAAATCCAACTGTGATTGGGAAAAAAGGGTCTTCTCACTCACATACACAGACATACACACATTTTCTTTGTTCCCCTAGGCTTTAAACTTAAAATTTAGAGGTACTCACCTTCACCTTCTTTCCAAAGCAGCCCTTGAGCTCAAACTCTCAAAACTCCCTTTACTACCCTAGCTCCACATGGGCAAGGCCTGGGAAACCCATCCACAGACACAAGGGGTCTGCTGCCGGCAAGATGGGGCTTACCAGTCTCAGTCCATTGGAGAGGTTAGCTTGGAGTCCCATATCTGGGGTGTCAAATTGTCAGAAGTAAGTCTTCATCCTGGTTCATCCAAGCCGGGAATACTATCATTATTATTATTATTATTAAATAAGCAACATGGCGACTGCTTTGGGAAGATGGTTACAGTTTATTGCAGAAGCAGAAAGATGGTTCTTCAGGAAAGAGCAGAGGAGAGAAGAAGAGACTGAGCACATGGCCAGTAGCTTTTTATACCCTCTCTAGCTTTTTGTTTGGAAGTTTTCCTGTTCCTGTGGCATGAACT
>NW_015387747.1:191373-193878 GCF_001527695.2 Protobothrops mucrosquamatus | reverse complement strand
ACTAGTTATATACTCTGAATAGTACAAACATGCACAACTATTATACTGTATAACATTAGCATCATTTCTATATGCATCCATATATACAAATATCTTTCACTGGACATTTGAGAGATCTGTAGTCATCATTTAATGGCTCAGTGGGCCCTTTGATATTCAAGTGCATATTGCTGAACTCTTATAGGGTCACAGTGATGTAGACATTGATGCAGAAATTTAACTGGTTTTAGTGGTTTGTGATGGTTATATTATTGTTGCTATAGTTAGAAGATACAATTATAATATTTATCAATTTGCTTTGATAGTGCTCTACTGAAGGTTTGAGATGAGGTTGCTGTCATCTACTGCTACCTTCCCCACCTCAGATATACCAACAGTAGTCAAATTTCATAGATCTATCTCCATCTCTCTGGGCTCCACAACTCTGGTGATCTTAGAAAAAGATATGCGGGTCTATTTCATAGACAAAAGATTGGAAAAGCACCAGGCCTATATGGACTAACTCCTTGCTTGTGATGCTTGTGATGAACAACTGGCCCACATCTTCAGCTGGATCTTTAATAAATCACTGGAGATGTGTCATGTCCCTTCTTGCTTCAAATGTTCTACCATCATCCTGGTTCCTTAGAAACCCTCCATCAGGGAGCTGAACAGATGCATGGTTGCTCTGACATTTGTAGTTATGAAGACATTTGAGAGGTTAGTGTGGCCCACCTGTTAGACCCCTTGCAGTTTGCTACCAAACAAATAGGTTGGCAGATTATGCTGTCAATATGGCACTGCACTACATCTTGCAACATCTTGAATCCCTGGTGACCTATGCATGGGTCCTTTTCATAGACTTCACATCAGCATTCAGTAGCATCATTCCAGAAATTCTTCACTCTAAACTGATTCAGCTCACTGTGCCTGTCCATACTTGTAAATGGATTATTAGCTGTTTGACAGATAGGAAGCAACAGGTGAAGCTAGGGAAAATTACATCTATTACCCAGGCAATTAGCACGCATGCCCCTCAGATTTGTATGCCCTCTCCATTCTCTCTATAACAAAACTACACCTCTAGAAATCCTTCTGTTAAAGTACTGAAGTTTGCAGATGATACAATAGTCATTGACCTCATTCGAGACAGTGATGAGTCTCATATAGATAGAAGGTTGAACAACTGGACTTCTGGTGCAGCGGGAACAATATCGAGTTTAACATGCTTAAAACTGTAGAATTGAGAGTGAATTTTAGGAGAAACTTTTATGTCCTACCACCTCTTACTATATTTGACAGCACAACATTAGCAGTAGAATCCTTCATATTTTTGGGTTCTATAATTTCCCAGGACTTGAAATGGATACCTAACATTAGAACTATCATAAAAGGCACAACAAAGAATCTTCTTCCTGGGTCAACTCAGAAATTCAGACTGCCCCAAGAGCTGTTGAAACAGTTTTATAGAGGAATTATTGAATCTATCATTTGCACTTCTATAATTGTCTGGTTTGGTACAGCAACCAAACAAGACAGATATAGACTCCAATGGATAGTTAGGACTGCGGAAAGGACAATTGCAATCAGCCTGCCTTCCATAGAAAACCTGTATATTTTGCGGGTCAAAAGGGGGGTTCAGAAGATATCTGCAGACCATTTATATTCTACCCATAAACTATAGTGGGATTCCACTATAGGGCATTGCATGCCAAACAACTAAATACAGGGACAGGTTTTTTTCTCTTAAGCTATCATTCTGTTGAACGTTTAATTCTCACAATGCTGTCTAATGCCTATGTATATTTACCTAAGTAGTAAAACTTATCTTTTTTATTATCTTCTTTACTATCCCCTTTTATTGGGATGATGATGATGATGATGATGATGATGATGATTCTGTTGTTTTGCATCAGAGACAAATTCTGTATTGCTCACAAAAGCTAGCCTAATGTAACTATTTCAAGGAGATTATTAAAATGGTATAAAATCATTCCAGATAGAAATGCTTTTGGATATTCTCCATGTTCATTTTCATGGAGCTACTTGATGTTTCTGAAAAAGTTGCAGTGATCAAGGCCACGAGGTGGCAAGTGGCAACAAAGACTTAAAACCCATGTGCGGGGCTGCTATCTGCCTGGGTTAACATTGCCTGATGATTAACTGACTTGTTAGACATGTACAGAATGGAGAGAACTGTCAGTAAGATTACTCATAAATTCTGTCAAATAAAGGAATAATTATAGTCTATGGATGTGAGCAGTAAAATGTTACATCAGTTAGCTTATGAAAACAGAAACACTTCATAATTTCACTGAAGAGGAATACTAATGCAGCAGATTGTCAGACTAATCTTAACTGCTCTTTTAAAAAACTCTCTTCAGTTGATAACAGAGACCAAAAGGAGCATTCAGTAATCCTCAGCTTTAAAGAGGTATTTCTAATTTCATACTGAGGAAACCATTCCTGATTTTTCTCCCAAAAGAATCTACTTGAACATCAATCAACCAGAATCAATCAGAATAG
>NW_015387747.1:185912-187556 GCF_001527695.2 Protobothrops mucrosquamatus | reverse complement strand
CTAATGCAGCAGATTGTCAGACTAATCTTAACTGCTCTTTTAAAAAACTCTCTTCAGTTGATAACAGAGACCAAAAGGAGCATTCAGTAATCCTCAGCTTTAAAGAGGTATTTCTAATTTCATACTGAGGAAACCATTCCTGATTTTTCTCCCAAAAGAATCTACTTGAACATCAATCAACCAGAATCAATCAGAATAGAGCTGGAAGGGACCTTGGAAGTCTTCTAGTCCAGTCCCCTGCTCAGACAGGAAACGTATACCAGGGGTGTCAAACTCGCGACGTCATGTGATGTGTCGTGACATATCGTGACTTTTTTTACCATTGCCGGCAAAGGGATAGGTGTGATTTTGCTATGATGCATCCGGCCTGCAGGCTGGCAGTTTGACACTCCTGCACTATACCATTTCAGGCAAGTGACTATCCAGTCTTTTCTTTAAAACTCCCAGTGATGAAGCAGCCACAACTTCTGAAGACAAGCTGTTCCGCTTGCCTCACTTAATTGTCCTCACTGTTAGGAAGTTTCTCCTTGGTTCCAGATAGCTTCTCTCCTTTGATTAGTTTCCATCCATTGTTTCTTGTCCTGCCCTCTGGTGCTTTGGAAAATAAATTGACCCCCTCCTCTTTGTGTCAGCCTCTCAAATACTGGAATGCTACTATCATGTGCCCCCTATTTCTTCTTTTCTCTAAACTAGTCAAACCCAAATCCTGTAACCATTCATATATTTTAGTCTCCAGGTCTTTAATCATCTGTTTCCAAAGTCTCAACATCTTTTTGTAATGTGGTGATCAAAACTGGAGGCAGTATTCCAGGTGTGGCCTTACTAAGGCTTTATAAAGTGGTACTAATACTTCACATGGTTTTGATTCTATGCCTCTATTTATACAATCAAGGATTATATTAGCTTTTTTTGGCTGCTGTCACACACTGCTATGTTTAAGTGATCATTCTCTGGGACTCCAAGGTCCCTCTTACAGTTACTGTTTTTGAGCCAGGTTTCACTTGTACCTTTGGATTTTTCCCTGCCCAGATATAAAACCTTACTTTTCTATATATTAAATTTCATATTGTTGGATAGAGATTATTGTTCAAGTCTGTCAAAAAAAAATTGGATCCTGAACTTGCCTTCTGGGATGTTGGTTATTCCTGCCAACTTAGTGTCACCTGCAAATTTGACATGTTCTTCTTCTATTCCCTCATCTAAGGCATTTATGAAGACATTGAAGAGTACTGGGCCTAAGACAGAGCCTTGTGGTATCCCACTGCTTACTTCCCTCTCTATAAATGTAGTACCATTAAGGACTACTCATTGAGTATGGTTTGTCACCAGTTACAAATCCAGCTGGTATAATGCTGTTTATCCCACATTTTTTCTAGTTTACCAAGAAGTAAAGTTGTGGTCTACTTTGCCTTGCTGAAGTCTAAATATACTATGTCCAAAGTATTTTGCTGGTCTACTAATTTAGTCATTTTGTCGAAGAATGAAATAAGATTGGTTTGACATAATCTGTTTTTAACAAACTTGTGCTGGGTTTTAGTTATAACTTTATTTGTTTCTAAATGTTTGCAGATTTATTTTTTGATGATCTTTTCCAGTATATTCCCAAGTATTAATGTTAGGCTGATTGGTCTGCAGTTTCTTGGA
>NW_015387747.1:147549-185047 GCF_001527695.2 Protobothrops mucrosquamatus | reverse complement strand
TTTTTCAGTTTCCACGCTTCTTGAGTTATTTTTCCCTTTAAGATTTTCATCTATGGAATTTTTCTTAGGCTGTCTCTGAGTTTTTTAAAATCAGCTCTTTTAAAGTTTAAGACACTGGCTGGATTATGTTCTATTGCTTGTGTTTCCATTATATTGAATTCCAATATAACATGGTCATTCTTGCCCAAAGTTCCAGCAACTTCAACTCCCTCTATCACTTCTTCCCTATCAATAAGAATTAGGTCCAGTATAGCTTTTCCTCTAGTTCCCTCCTCTACCTTTTGAATGACAAAGTTGTCAGCTAGGTTGATTAAGAATATGTTTGATGCAGAGTTTGTCTCCCAGTTGATATCAGGTTGATATTAAAGTCTCCCACTACTACTGTGGTATGTTTCCTACATAAATTTATAATAACAACAACAACAACAACAACAACAACAACAACAACAATAATAATAATAATAATAATAATAATAATAATAATAATAATAATAATAATAATAATAATAATAATAATAATAATAATAATAATAAAGTTGGAAGGGACCTTGGAAGTCATGTAGTCCAACTCCCTGCTCAGGCAGGAAACCCTATACCATTTTGGACAAATTGTTGTCCAGTCTCTTCTTAAAAACTTCCATTGTTGGAGCATTCACAACTTCTGGAGGCAGGTTGTTCCACTGATTAATTGTTCTAACTGTCAAGAAATTTCTCCTTAGTTCTAGGTTGCTTCTCTTTTTGGTTAGTATCCATCCGTCGCTTCTTGTCCTGCCTTCAAATGCTTTGGAGAATAGCTTGACTCCCTCTTCTTTGTGGCAACCCCTGAGATATTGGAACACTTCTATCATGTCATATTTGTTAGTTGTTTAGCAAAAAGTTCATCTACATAGCCTCTTACAAATTTTTTTCCTTTCCATCTCTAAAATTTTAACAAATGTTGACAAAACATTTGTGAGATGTTGATTACAATTTTAATTAATTGACTAAAAATAGGTGTTGAACATTGAAACATTCAGACATCCACAAAGGCATTACAGTGGCCACAATGCTCTTTCAATGAAATAAGTCTTTTTATTTATAAATCTTTTTTCCCCTGACATGAATTTTTTTTCAGTTTTGGTAACACTTTATTTTTAGAATAAAAGAACCATCTTGCTTCTTTGCTATTTCCATGGGAACCCCCTGCATCAGCTTTAGTTAGCATATTCTTTGTTAATGTGGTTTTCATTTGAACTGAAACTATATACTGTGCCTCAGAAATAATTGTGTAATCTCAAAATAGTACTATATACTGTATATATAGTGACAAACTAGTAGATTTTGCTGAAGGACGGGAACTTTATATCATGAACTCATGAAAAAAGTAAACAGAAAATGGACATGGAAGAGTCCATCTGCGTACACAAGCGAAATTGACTACCACATCTCAAGTGATAAAAACATATTCTTCAATTGTACTGTCATCAATCATTTTAATGTTGGAAGTGACCATAGAATGGTATGAACTAAAGTGAAAATAGACTGTCAAAGAGAATGTATGAAAATGATAAAGACCTCACAAAACACAAAAATAAAGAATGATAAACTGTTAGAGGACAACAGCAATTTTGAGATTAATCTGTCAAATTGCTTTGCTCTATTGCAAAATTTGGAAGAGATGAACATTATGGACAAAATGAACAAATAGTCAAAAACATGCTTGGATCTGCTACATCTATAGTACCACCAGAAAAACACTTGGTACAGTCAAAAATCTCTGATGACACTATTGATTTAATGAAAAAACAATAGACAATGAAGAATACTGGAAGCTTCACTAATAAACTGGAATACGTTGAACTTTGCAAGACCATAAGAAAATATATCCAAGAAGAAACACATCAGTTTAACATGAAGTTTGTGAATAAGGCAATTGAAGAAAACAAAGGAATTAATAGAACAAAATGCAAGCTTATAAATACAAGAAGGAAGGGTGTAGAACAAGATAGGAAATGTTAGAAATAATTGGAACATTCTATTCAGAGCTACACAAAGATCAAGATCACAAAAGTAACAACACCCACAAAAGAAGAAATGTCAGGTATCCTAGTGGAGAAAGTATCAAGTGCCATAAAATCAATGAAAAATAGCAAAGCTTCAGGAAATGACTGTGTTATGGTTGAAATGTTGAAAACTGGTAATCAGTTTATACAAGATACTAGCAAAACCTGAGATGCCTAAGAGAAAAAAAAATACCCAATGCATGGAAAAATGCTGAAATGATTCTTATACTTAAGAAAGGGGCCTAAGGTGATTCAAAGAACTATTGCCCAATTTTTTCAGTCATCAACAAGTTTTTACCAAGATAATAGCAAAAATAATATTGAGAACATTAAAGGATGTACAGCCAAAAGAGCAAGTAGAGTTCAGAACCGGCTACAGCACACTGTATCACATCCAGGTTGTTCAGCAAGTCATTGAAAGGCACAAAAGGTACACCATACCTCTGTGCATGGCTTTCATTGACTATGAAAAGGCATTTGATTCAGTATTCCAGCAAGCAATAATTAATGCATTGCTCAACCAAGGTGTAGACACTGCTTACATAAACTTACTACAATCAATATATGAAAAAACAATGGCAACAATTTGCCTTACAGTGAAAATCATCATAGAATGAGATATACTACAAGGTGATACAATATGAACTATCCTTTTCTCAGCCTGCCTTGAAGAAGTATTTCACAAACTAGACTGGACAAAACGTAGAATAAAAATCAATGGCACCTATTTAAATCACTTAAGATTTGCAGATGATGTTGTTCTCTTCTCACAAGACCCAGAAAAGCTACAAAGACACATACAAGAGCTTCATGAAGCAGGATAACCATTTAGCTTAAAAATAAACCTGAAAAAGAGCCAGGTTATGTTTAATAAATTCACTAAAGAAAAAAAATATATCTGAAGAAGAACTAGATGTAGTAGAACACTACATATACCTTGGCCAACGGATCTCAATGGAAGATGATAGAATAAAGGAAATTAAATAGTGTGTTAAATGTGGTTGGCAGGTGTTCAGCAAGCTAAGCATAATTTTCAAGAAGAACCTCCTCCTATGCTTGAAGAGAAAAGTTTTCAACAGTGTGTGCTTGGGTACATTACGTGGATGACACCTTTGTAATAATCAAGTGCAACCAAATCAACCAAACCTACCAAAAAAGCAACAACATCTTCACAAACATCCTATTTACGATAGAAACCAGAACAACAATGAACTGCCATTCCTGGACAACCTTGTAACCAGAACCACCAATGACCAACTTCTAACAGAAAGACAACACACAGAGACCAAATCCTCAACTTCCATAGCAATCACCCCAAATGCCACAAATAAAGCTTTGTGTCAGAACACTTTTCAGAAGAGCAGAATCCCATTGCAATACCACAGAAGCCAGTTCAGCAGAACAGAGACACTTATACAGCGTCTTTGAGAGAAATGGATATCCACGAAATTTCATCCAGAGATCCCTGCACACAGACAATACAAACGCCCAAAACAATACAACTACAACAGGAACAATAATGACCAAATGAATCACAATTCCTTACATATAGAACATTTCAGAGATGACAGCAAGATTACTACACCAACACGACCTCCCAGTAGCCCACAAACCAGCCACAACTCTCAGACGGACCCTATCAAAACCTAAAGAGCCAGCAGAAACAAATCAAAGATCAGGCATCATATACCAAGTCCAGTGCAACAACTGTGAAAAGAACTATGTGGGTCAAACAGGAAAAAAGCTATCTACCAGACTGCATGAGTACTCCCTGGCTATCAAAAGACATGACCCATTGTTCTCCACAAGGACTCAGAAGCACACAAGTTCGATCTTACTGGGACCACAAGTATAACCCAAGAAAAGTCAAGGAGAGAAAGAGAATTCCTCGAAGCCTGATTCTCCACCAACCAATCAGAGAATAGACACATTGACATTGACCCCATCACCAACCACTGAGAGTGAAAGAGCTACTTCAACTGAAATACCGGAAGCAACATTCCAAACAAACTAAACACAATTCAAAGCATACTGAAGATGTCCCCCCAAATGGAGATTAAATGTTTGCCACCTAATTACCAAATATATTTTTGTATTGTATTTAACTGTTTTAATTGCTTTAGAATTGTTTTCCACCTAGAGTGACTGAGTTGAGATGGATAACTATATAAATTAAATAAATACATTATAATGCTTTAATATTGCAGTTTGGAGGCAAAACTTTGAAAGAGCTACAGGGCATTAAAGATTTGAGAATTTGAGGATTAAAGGACAGAATTATTGGATCCTATACAGATTTTACAGATTATTTCTTGTTCCTTTCCTGAGCAACAAGCAGTCATAGGGTCTAGCTATTAGGTCTCTTCTTGATTGCATCATTCTTTACATTAGAGATGGAAGGAACATCTCCCAATTCTATTTCTGAAAAAACTGGACAGATTTTGATTTGAGAGAACTACATTTCAGGAACATTTTATAGTATCTGATAATTCCATTCAATTGTATTATATGTCTCTACAGAGTAATTCTGACACTTATAGAACTATAAATTTGGGGCAGAATTCTGCCTGGAGATAAATTTAATAGATTTTTACTGTCATCACCTTCCTTCCTTCCTTCCTAATCTCAGCTATCTGTAGTTAGATTAATTGAAATCAGCCTAATAATCAGTGGGTCCATCTATAAGTCTGCTTGCATTTATAAAAAGTGCCAATTGCAGATTGCTTTTTGAGCAAGACACAGTATGAGACTGTACTATGCAGTACCAATAATACAAAAGAGGGAGACACATTCTGAACCCCCAGTTACTGATATCTACTTCAGACTGCAATATTAAGTCTGTGTGATGTGGCTAGGAAACAATGCAATTCTTTCCATTAGGGTAAAGATGTGATATAGCCTGTTTTGATGAGGTATTTTGTACTGAATTGCAATTTTGACTTGTACTCACAACATGCTGAGCCCTCTTCCAGCTAGTGGAATTGCTGGAGGAGGCCACTTCACTTGCTTTTAGAAGGAAGAAGGGAGGCTGTTTTGCAAAATGAGTTTGAGGGAGAACTTACCTGAAGTCTTTGCCAAAGCTAATATTGCTGGAATGTATGAACGTACTCCATATTGATAAGTCACATGATCACAAGAGGATATTTTCCAATAATAAAGTCCTTAAAATTCTGCACACTGGTGCTTTATCTCCATTATTAATGTACTATTCTATTATTATGAAACACAGTACTACTACTACTGTCATGCAGTAATAATAATAATAATAATAATAATAATACTTTAATTTATACCCCGCCCTTCTCCCGAGGGACTCATGGGAGTACTGTCATGGGAGTGCTAAAATGCATCTGGGTTTGAAAGAATTGAATGGTGACATCACTACTGCCTGGGAGATGCCCAGTTGGGGGTTCCTTTCATATCCCCATTAAGTTACCTACTGAAGTGGTACCCCTCTATCTACTCCTGGTTACCCACTTTCAAACTGCTTGGTTGGCAGGAGCTGGAACATATGAAGGGAGCTCATCCCATCTCACCATGGCAGCAACTGGGACTCAAAAGTGGGCCTGACAATAGTCAGTCCAGTGTCCTAACTATATGAGCCATGGCACTCTTAACTCTGTGGTAATACTGATCAAATTGCAAAATCTAAACTTCTTTTCATTAACTCGGAATGTAAATCACAGGTTTTCTTTTTTGTTGATTTGCTATGATAAAACAGATAAGATCTTTTCTAAGCTCCAATGTTGTTCAAATGATAAGGCATTAACATCCATGATGGAAGCCCCCCCTACAAAGTTCAGCTATCCATTTAATAGCAAGTCTTTAAAGTAATTTCTTAGACTTTAAAATATAATCCAATAATCGTTAAGCAGTGTAAAGATTATTTATCCCAGAATAAATTTCACTGCATTCTGCCAACGTTTTAGCAGTACTATGGCACAAAAGGCCTTGGCAGCCTTTAATTATTTTTCCTCTATCAAGGGCATGAAAGAACATTGCCATGGTCATCATAGAGATTAATACTCTGAATTGCAAAAAGCCCAATGAGATACTAATGTTTCACTGGATTTATCTATTGCATAAAAACACAAGCAAGTGTCATAAATATGCATAACCAGTAAACATTTATGACTCCTTTCTCTAAATCTAAATCATATCCCTTCAGTGATACTAGTTTACATAGCAACTTATATATATGCAGTTTAAACTCAACATGTATCTGGTACATGTATTAGTCCTGTAATTTATGATGACCATTGTTTGAAGAGGCATTTTCTTTTCTTTGCCAGAAAAGGGAGGGTTGATACTGTTATTTTGCTTTTGCTTTTTTCTTACCATAGCATCATATATTTATGTTTGTTCCCCTCTCCATGTTCCCCAGTTCCTGAGAAGTATTTATTCAGGTTTCCATATGCCAAATAGCAACCTCAATATTTAAGCTTCCAATTTGTTCTTTGATACTGTAAGTATTAAATAAACATGAAATAGGAGAATAAACACTTTTTATTAAAAATGACACATGGAAATCTAACCCCTTGGAAGCAAAGCAAGCCATCTTATTGAGATCCTCACAAGCTGCTCAAATATAAACCTAGAATTTTGCTCATACTAAGCAAGCTATAATGAACAAAGCAGATTTCTGCTTTATATTTCCCTTAATGCTGTTCAATCCACCACAGTACTTACCGAACTTGTGCAATATTCTCTTTAAACTACTTAAATGCTTTAGCCTTTTCTTGTTTGAGAATATATTCCATTCGTTTTCCATCCCAACAGTATCCTTTTTCAGTAGAGGTGGTATTGTCAGTAGTGGGAAGATGGTGAGGGTCTATCAATGCTTTCCATGCATCAATCACTGTCTATATCCACCACTTGTGCTGGGCTTCCTTATCAACTCTTGGGAAAATAAACAAAAATCCATCAATCATAGATGAAATTCATCTTCTAGAAAGCCCATCCAGTGTTTATGAATAGGAAGTGGAGGGGGAAGAGAAGATATTTTCTATATAGTAACAGCAAGAAGAAGGTAAGGACGGAGAGAGAGACTTGGAGGAACAGCTTTGTTTTTTAAAAACAAAAATAAAACAAAACAAAACAGAAAGTTGTTTTTTTCTAAATTCAACCTGGGTCTCAAAGATTGTAATCTGGATGGAGAACTTCCTTCAAATTCCTCTAATGCATTTTGTAGCAGCTCTCTGATTTGTGTGTACACACTCTAGCCACACATGTACTCATATCTGGAAACCATGGAATGCTGGCATCCTTGTTACCCTCAGGAATCTCTGTTGGTTCCAAATCTCAGAAATACATTAATGGACAAATTGTGGCAAAGAATATTGCTCTTCTGTTTGATATGATTCTATTATTATTATATGGAAAACAATGTGATGTCTCAGCTGCCAGTACTTTAGGTGGTTGGCCCTCATATGCATTGAGTTCTTCCCAAGAACCTAGGATGTTGTAATGGATCGGCATAATATATGTGCAGATCCAAGTACTGTGGCTTTTTGTAACTGACACATGGGAAGTGCAGATTTTCTAAGTGTTATCCAAGATTTTTTGATAACCACTAGGATCATCATGACCAGTTTATGCCATAATTTTTCAACTTCAGTTTTCAGATCTTGATACTTTGTGATCTTTTTCAAGATATTCTCCAATCTTTTATTTTCTATTCCTTTTATCCTCTGGCATTGGCACATCAATTATCCACACTTTCTTCTTTTCAGCTGTAGTTAAATTCATTATACTAGTGAAGTATGAAGTTAAAATGAATCTATTAATGTATTCCTTACTTCTATATTATTTATTCTACTCTTTGTCCATTAATCTGGGACAACTTGCTTGAAGATTCTCCCATTAATTTAGCTGTAGTTTTCTCAGCATATCTGACCATTTGTGAAATTTGGAAAAAAGACTGTCTCTGCTGGATATTAAAACTGTCTGTAATTTTCTTTATACTGATAAGAAAAGACATCCATTACTGGGGTCTGCTTTCCTTTGTTCCACATTTCCTTTTTCTTGTCAACTAATTAAAAGACAACTGCTATATAAGCCACAGCTTTCTAAGCATTCTGTGATATTCTATTTATTCACGAACTAGCATAATAGTTCAGTCTCAAATCAAATATATATTTATTCTTGTATATATTCTTCTCCTCAATTTTTGTCTCATCTATCACCCAACTATCTCTATGATCAAATACAGAGATTAGCATCTATTTTTATGTATTATGGCTAAAGGAGTCCAACAAGATATTCATACCATAATATAATTAATACACATGTTCATATCTTTGCATCCCTTTGGAATGCTAATGTAAGAAAATGCTGGAGTATTTGATGAAAATGTATTACCATCCCCATAAGTAGTTGCTTAAAATAAATCCTGGAGTAGCCACCCATTTTGGAAGTTTACAATATTATCTGTTTCATTCCAATAATCAAACTTTCCTGATAGATGTCTGTTAATAGCTGATACTGTTAATAAAAGTCCATAGGACTGATTACTTAATTCATTTTGCCCAGTTACCATCAGGCACAGAAGATACAATCCTTGGTTGTCAAATTTACTATTGGATTCATTCTCCTGTTTAAAGTAATAGGAGATTAAGCAAGGCCTATATAACTTATAGCAAGCAAAGTTTACAGCACATAGGGATATATTTTCATTTATCTGATTATCAATAATTCCATAGGATCAAGATTTTGAATTAAAATTATGCAGGTGAGTTGGGGAAATAAAAATAAACAAAGTTATGCTTAAATTCTAGTGATTTTATGGACACTGTTTTTTTCTTGGCAATTGTACAGAAGAGTTTGCCATTGACTTTTTCTGGGATGTTTGTTTGTATGTTTGCTTGTTTTTTAATTTCTTATAGCCTAAGTTTCTGGAACTTTCTGGTAGGGGATTAGGATAAGTCTAATATAAAATATGTGCAATGTATGCTAAATTAAAGGGAGTGGTGCTTAATCTTTACAATTTCTTTTACTACACCAATGGGATTGATAATAATTGATGTACAGTTCATCTACATAGGAGAAAGTTAAGCCATTAGCCACCATAGGAGAAAATGCTAACCCATTCTAAGCATAGAAAGAACAATTTCAGGGTCAGTTTCCTATACCTGTAATGGTCAGGAATGGAAGTTTCATTCTCTGGCCTAAGCCAGCTGGGTAGATTTCATCCTCTTATTATGATGTATGGATCTAGTAGCTTGATGCATTATGCAGGATTCTGGAATACTCCCAGGGTGAACTGGCCACAAAGGATCTCATTAACAATAGCTACTCGCTGCTTCACAATGACAGTAACTATGGAATGAGCACAAACTGCAGAGAGTTTTTGCTCAGAAACATGCTCTCAGTAGGTTGAAATGAAATAGTGTCTAAAGAAAATTCCATTGGAAATCACAAACAACAGAGTCAATATAAAGTATGTCTTCTTATGTATCTGTGGAGATTCTCAGTCATCCAGGTGCTGTGGAGATTCTCAGTAATCCAGGTGCTTTTTCAAAAGGCAACTGGTCTGTTTTTTCCTTGAGGAAGAAAAACAAAAGGTTTTGCTTCTCATCCAAGAAGCTTCATGAGTTGTGATGGTGCGGTGCATGGAAGGATAGGTTCTGACCAGATTTTTTTTTGGGGGGGGATGGAAGGATTACATTTCTTTGCAGTCATCTGATCATTAGTACTCTCCCTGAGAGCTCTTGAGACCACTTGGGTGTTTATCTTTGCTCTCAGGGTCACCTTAATCAGAGTGCAATTGATTGTGGAATCTTCTTGAAACTGCTGCAAGGGCTGCATTGTAGACCGGAGATAGGTGGTGTCTTATTCCTCCCCCTCTGTTGAGAAAGGGCACTCAATGTTAACATAAATGCCTCAAGCCCAGCAGGACAAGATGCAGAGGTCCACATTTCAGATAGGGAGGATCTGGTTTGAAAGGGGGTTAAAGAAGGCCATTTACACAGCCCTTTTAGCAGTTCCAAGAAGATTCCACAACCAACGTTTGGGTTCTGCAGTGTTAGTACCTGAAATTCTTTTTCTTGTATATCAGATTCTATGCATGCATAGGGTTATTTTTCATGTACTCTCTCACAACAAAATGCAGCAAAGTAAGAAGTTGGCTACCTCAGGTTCATGAAAACCAATAGGAGGTTTAAATGCACAAAAGCCATAAGGTTGTATTTGATACCAACATACTGAGTTACAGAAGGATCTGCAAAGGATTTGCCAATTTGGCTGTATGACCTAAGATGATTACCCTGGAACTGTGAGATGTTTCATGAAGCAGGTCAGATTGTACAGTCTATAATGGTTGCTCCCAAAATTTGTGTGACACAACCAGAGGTATTAAAGTATAAAGGAAACTGAAGTCTGAGTTGTAGATCATTCAGGCAAGTATTTATTTTTCTCTGTTGCTACTGTTTTTGTTGTATTTCAGAGGACCTTTAGACCGAGGACATTCATTATGAATGCACAAATCATTCATAATTCTGTAATATGTAAGTAGAAACCATCATAATCCTGCTACATTTTACAATTATGGTTTCAAATAATTTCTCCATAATTAATGCATAAGCAGGCAGGTCACAAACTTTAATGTTTGCTGTTCACATTGTACTGAATTATACTACAAAGTTGTCCCTCCCCTCAACTACTTCTGCTAAATCCTTAGTTCTTCAGGCATGTGCTGTCCTTAGGAGAATTCAGGACAGTTGATCAGTAGTGGTCTTCTGACCCAAATTACTGGCCAAAGGGGATAGCAATATTAAAAGGAATTCATTAATCTAACATAGGGACTAAAAAATAAGCATCCTCTTTGAGGGAGATGGATGGTTCAGGAATATGAAAAATTAATAAAATAATAAATAAATAAAAGTATCCTGGAGTGATCAAAATTCTGTTTCCTTGGTTGTACTTTATTTAGAATGATAAAGATTACATAAAAATATTTCTTGGTAGCACCTGAAGAATGTTGTATTTGGTAGTTGGGGGAAGAATAAATATCTTCTTTCCTTATGGCAGGCAATGTGAATGGGATATGTGAGGAGCAGAGCTCTATTGAATCCATGAAGGAACCATTTTAGTGAAAGATGGTTCCCTATTTCTACTACCTAGAATCAGGGCATTCAAAAGAAAAGGTGAGTTTGGAATCCTGAATGGATCATATTTAGTTGGAAGGAGGGGTTGATAAGATAGTACTCTAAAAACCATCACTAAACATTTAAAGGTGTAGAGACCGTTTCGTTAGAGACTGTTAGACATTATTGCAGGCCAGTTTTGTAAATAAAATAATCATAGTCTTTAATTCCTCAACTGTGCTCTCTTTTTTATTTCTTGATATCAGGTCTTCTGGGAGTCCATTATAATGTCACTTCAAAGTTACTGTTATTCTGAAAAAAAAGTTATGCAACCTTATTTACAACATTTTTGCTCTTCAGGGCTTAATAAGATGGCTATTGACTAACAAGGATTTTTCTCGCCAAACCAGTAAAGTGTATTCAAACTGCATTTTTTAAAAATGTGCAGCACCATTTTCCTTTAAGACATGGTTAACCTTCACAATAATCTTTCTTTTTTTTATTAAAAATACAACAAAATAGATTGTTCTACAGGTAAATCTATTATTCAATGTTTCACTTTTTTGAGTTACTTCTACTTTATTTCATAATATTAGATCTTATAATAAATCAAATTTTCCAATTTTAAATCCCTTGCATTAGAAAAAAATATTTTTTATCATTTATTTGATAACTTAAGGCAAATAGTTGATAATTCAGTTTCACAGAATGTCACATCATAGATAATAAAAAAATAGAAAAACAGGCTCAGTGTTTTTCAAAATGAAAGCCAAAAGTGATATTCAGATTGTTTTATGTGCATGAAAATAATTCACTTTGACCATATATTTGTTTCCACTACATATTTGTAAATACTGTATGTATATATTTATATATTCCATTACATATTTGCATACTGACAGATTGGTTTGTTGATTTATATATTTTCTGGCTACACATCTTCTAATTTCATTTCTCACCAAAACACTGTAATGATTAATACATGTAGCATCTTTTAAAATATTGCAACTAAAAGGAAATCAAACACAATCAGGAAAATCAAGGTAAAATAAATTCAAAGCCTGGTCAGATCAAATGCCTGACTGTACAAAGAAAAGGCTTTTCAAGTTAGCATATTGTACTTCAGATGTGCCGTTTCTTTCTTCCTAGGTTCAGGACAAACCACAAGACTTAATTCATTCTATTAAAATTCTACATAATTACCTCTCTGGTTTCAGACCTGAAAGTGTGAAATGAGGAATGAAAGTGTTTGTTTTAGTAAATACTTTCATAAATCAATAGAAACCTGCTTACGAAGCACCAAGGTTTTGCAGCATGAGACAATGGTACCTGCTGAAGGGTTACTTTTGGAAATTATTTATGCTTCTAGCCTTCAGAACTGAATAAATACATTTAACTGGCACTGAATTTTTCTTTTCTGATTAGTATATTGCAATTAATTCTCTGCTGAACTTTTACTTAGGAATTTGTTAAATCCCATCTAAAAATAATGAACTGTTTGCCAACTATACACTTGTTTTTAGCTTAATGAACAGTATGCTACTAGGTTAATGAACTGTGTATTCATAGACACATAAAGAATGTTCTGTATCTTCCCACAGCAAAGACAGAAGGGGTGCTAAAGTCTTCCATGGCAGCAATGTAGTAATCAGTAACACTGGCCCAGAGGTGACTAGTGTGATATGCTGACTAACTGCCCAGTATGAACTCTTGGACCTTATCTTGGGAGATGGTGTTGGTGTATATGACACTTGTGTATGTATGATTTAAACCTCCATATCCTAGGAGAATATTTTAGGCTGACTTGCAACTCCCATGACAACTGCACAGTTTAGCATAGCAATAGTAGCTTTGATGCAACAGGAAGTTGCAAGCTTCATCCACCCTCTACTTCATAGTAGATAATATATGATCTGGATATGGATAACAGTAGCAACAGTCCTTTCAGATCCTAGCCTCACTGAACCTATGCAAAGATAGAGAAGCTATTAAACAGTCTACCCCAGTATCTGATCATTCTCTTTAATTTGCAAAGATTTCTTGTGGATTATCTTGGCAATTTGTTTTGTAGCTCTTTTGCAATGTTGATAATAGATCTAGAATATATACATTCCCTGAGAAAATGTCAAAGATGATAATGGCATAAAACCAGGCTCACATTAAACTCACATTTAAATGAGTGTATGAGCTATGCCGCACTGTTACAAATTCACATTTGAACCTATTAAGTGGCTATATGAGTTGCATAGTTTCAGCTTTTCTCTGTTTATTGAATCCACAAACTCTCAAATGATGGATAGGGTAACCTAGGTACTTTTATGAAAGAGGCGAGAAAATGTTCAGACCATTCAAATGATTTTGTAGGTTTTCTGCAGGTTGCTCATATTAACTCTAGTTTCTATGGCAGTTATATAGATCCAAACAAAGTGAACTAAGAAGTATTAACATTGTAAAACTTGAGGAAGTGGGTTAGATTCTCTGTAGCATGAATCTATCATCTGTACACTTGATTGACATCCCACTTATCTTCTTCAGGCATCAGGATGCAGTGACTGATTTTGGAGATGGTTACTGCTTCTCTGAGGGAGGTTGTCATGCCATCACATCAAAAAGAGGCAATGATTCATCATCCCCTAAAGAAGGCATTTCTTATTTTCGCTACACTTGACCTTTTGGTCCTATCTCCTTTCTTTTCTGTTTGGTGAGAAAGTTGTTGAAAGTGGTAAATCAGCCATAGAGAATCCTAGAAATAGCAGTTAACTGAATTGGGGTTTAAGTCCAGGCATTGACAAGTCAGCCCTGGTCATTCTACTTCATTGGTACTTGGGTTGGGGAGTGCCCATTCTCTCATCTTAAAATACTTCTAGGTGGCATTTGTCACCAAAATATAATGCTGTACTGCCTGCAAAAGTTTGGAAAGAATGACAATTTTATTATGGTTCTGTTCATACCCAGCTGAGTGATTCTACTATCTATAAAGCTACCAAATTCTGTTTTTGATTCTGTCTTTCTACTCCAGTTCTCCAGAGAGGGAGTATTAAAAATTCCATATTCCACTGAAAGATCCATGAGGTCAGGACAATAGGCCTTTTCAGAAATAACAATCTCACTCCTCTGGGAATATTTTGCTTGAAGAAATACAACTGGCCTCAATTCTGCTTTCTTGCTTTTCTTCAGGCAAGAAATGGCCTGAAGATTCTTATTCCAACAGGTTTGGGGCCCATAGCCTAACTATTGGATGACTATTGTTTATTATGCTTTTTGTATTATTTTTATGACTTTGTTTAATGTGATTGAGCTGTATATAAAAACAATAAAGTAGAATAAATAACTGAATGAATTTACCCCGCTTCTTTTGACAGTTCCTTTTAATATTGCTTTGTTGTTTTTTTACTGTACTATATAATTCACATGATCTTGATTCTCTCTCTCGGTTAATTCAGCCTAGGTTTACGTGGCTTTTTTGGCTGTTTGTGCACATTGCTGGTTCATATTTAAGTAAGTAATAGGACTCCAAAATTCCTCTCACAATTACTGCTATTACTAATTTAAATCATTCTTTTGAAGTTGAAGCCATGTATATACATAAATGATGATTGTGGCATTCAAATATTAAATGAACTTGAATAGAATAGAATAGAATAGAATAGAATAGAATAGAATAGAATAGAATAGAATAGAGCTGGAAGGGACCTTGGAGGTCTTCTAGTTCAGCCCCCTGCTTAAACAGGAGAACCTATACTGTTTCAGACAGGTGAATATCCAGTCTCCTCTTGAAAATCTCCAGTGATGGAGTACCCACGATTTCTGGGGGTAAGCTGTTCCACTGGTTGACTGTCATCACTGTCAAGAAGTTTCTCCTTAATTCCAGGTTGCTTCTCTCTTTGATCAGTTTCCAACCGTTGTTTCTCATCCTTCCCTCTGGTGCTTTGGTGAACAACCTGGCCCCTTCTGCCTTGTGGTAGCCCGTCAGATACTGGAACACTGCTATCATGTCTCCTCTATTTCTTCTTTTCTTTAGACTAGCCAAACCGAAGTCCCGTAGCCATCCTTCATATGTTTTAGTCTCCAGGCCTTTGATCATCTTAGTAGCTCTTCTCTGATTTTTTTCCAAATTCTCAACATCTTTTTTGTGATATAGTGACCAAAATTGGCTGCAGGTGTGGTCTTAGTAGGGTTTTATAAAGCGGTAACAATACTTTGCGTGATCTTGATTCTATGCCTCTGTTTATACAACCCAGGATTGTATTAGCTGTTTTGGTTGCTGCTGCACAATGCTGGCTCATAGTCAAGTGATTGTCCACTAGGACTCCAAGATCCCTCTCACAGCTACTGTTTTTAAGCCAGGTCTTGCCTAATCTGTATTTGTACCTTTGGTTTTTCCTGCCTAGATGTAAGACTTTGCTTTTCTCCACATTGAAACTCATTTTGTTGGATAGGGCCCTTTGTTCAAGTTTGTCAAGATCTTTTTGGATCCTTTTTGTCTTCTGGGGTGTTGGCTACTCCTGTCAGTTTGGTGTCATCTGCAAATTTGATGAGTTCCCCTTCAATTCCCTCATCTAAGTCATTTATGAAGATATTGAAGAGTACTGGGCCTAAGATGGATCCTTGTGGTACCCCACTGCTTACTTAAAGCTGATTCTGCAACTGTTGATTCCCAATTGTTCATCTGTTGGAATGAAATCCCTTTACTGTATGAAGTGAACTAGAGAATTTTTCTTCTTGGAAAAGTCAATACCTGATGCAAGGCCAGACTGCAGCTAAAAGAAAAAGCACATTGACAGTATCTTTATTCACCTGATGATGTATTCCACATTCATGATGTACAGTTCCACTATTTATATCTTCTTGTTTATACTTTTATGAATTTATTATATTATTGGGTATTATATTGTATGTAAAATACTTCTGAGTGATATATCACCTGGAAGTTCTGGACAAGGTAAGCAATTTATAAATATTTCATTTCAGATAAATAAATAACGCATCTAACCTGCTGGCTCTCCTTCAGCCCAATCCTCCTGCTGCAATGTAGAGAAAGAGGGGTTTTCCATTAGTGCACTGAGATACTAATTTGGCCTACCTGAAACTGCTGGCACTCTAACTGATCTCTGAACTTTTTACTTTTTCTGCCTTACCTTTAAAATGATAAGATCAAAGACAATTTTAAATTGTTTAATGAGTTATAATCAGATATTTCAGGCTAAAAAGCAAAGTAAAAACAATAAAAAGAAAAATATAGTATCTTTTCTGGCAGCTCTATACTCAGATTTAGTTCTTGTCTTTATTACATAGATTATTCACAGATGATAAAATAACACACAATTTATAGAACCAGCACTTCTCA
Source organism: Protobothrops mucrosquamatus (assembly GCF_001527695.2). Lineage (NCBI taxonomy): Eukaryota > Metazoa > Chordata > Lepidosauria > Squamata > Viperidae > Protobothrops > Protobothrops mucrosquamatus. Next base: position 168,575 of record NW_015387747.1, on the reverse strand, counting down.
TTAGTTCAGTCCAACCATTTATCAAGATTTGAAAGGTTGTCAAAGCAAAGGACATTATTTTGTCTCTAATACAGTATTCCTCCCCATAGTGTCAATCAAAGTTCAAATATTTGGTTGAGCGGTCAAAAATTCCCCGTGCAAAACAACTCTAAAGGAGTCCTATGCCTCTGATGATCTGCTCTTTCAAAGATGCTTTGTGAAGCAGGGTTCCCCTTGCTTTTAAAGGCAAGTGGCCCTTCATTCTAATTCCCATGTCTGGGATTTAATTAGATGGAAAAGGGTTTTGATATCCACATGTGCACATCTCTTCTGATCATTTGTAGTAATCAACTGGAAGTGTCCTCCAGCTGTTTGTTTATTCGTGTCAGAAGCATCACAATTTAAAAAAGGCATACTATATGATATAAATCTTCCAGCTAATGGAAGTTCTGAAGGAGAAGTTTCAAGATGATGCAAAACACCTTGGTAAGATAAAACTCATCCCCTTGAAATCTTGACAACTATAATGTTTGCATGGCAAAGGACTTACTCAAAAAAAAAATAATTCTTTCCTCACATTACTTCCATAATCTCACCCGTATAGTTCCCCCTCAATATTACTGCTTAGCACAGTCATACTCATGTACCAAACCCAAATGAAATTCCTAGCCCTAGCAACATGAAAAGGCTCAGTTACATAACTCCTGTAGTTAAGATTACATTTAATCCTTTAATGCAACATATAAAATTCCAGATAGCATGGATAAATCAGATTACTCTGAGATCACTTTTATTTAATTTTTAAATACAGATCTGGTCATGATCAGCATAATGCCAATCAAATAGCCCTGAAAATATTTCTCTGAAGCACTGTATAAATCCACTGTACTTTGGGACCAAGAATCCAGAATTGTAGAACTCTTTTTTAAAAGACATCTGAAATATAACATGGAATGAATCCAATAACAGAAGGTAAATTAATACAACAAAATAATATCTTAAGTAAAAGTTAAAAAAAATATGTTTGTATAGAAAAGGATTGGCTAGGATAGCTGTTTGTTGAAGATGCAATAAGGGCAACACTTCTTTAAAATACAGGTTTTTATAATGTTATATACTTACTTTAGGGAAAAAGTAGTGGGCAATATGAATGTGACTGCAAAAGTTAAAATTTTCAGAGATAATATTCTCTTGAATTACATATCTAGTATTTGGAATTTGACAACACAACACAACAACTCTAATGGATTCTCCATTCCCTTAGTGTGGCTAAAAGACTGTCACAGCTGTTGAAAGTAGAAACTTTGTTATATTTTGCTTCATAATAAAAAAAAGCATTTAAGATACATACAGAAAAATAATTTGTGCCTTTGAATTCAAAAGAGGAGGGGGGAGAGATACCAAATCTCAAGCTGTTACTCAAAGTTGATCTGTATTATGAGATATTTCTCAGGAAATCTTCTACCTAATTCAGAGATTTCATTTACAAAATTAATTCTAACTATAAGTAATGGGGTGGTTAACAGATTGTATACAATGTTACTTTTATGACTTTTTCCATTTCTTCTACCCATATGCTGAGAAAAGTTGAGAAATCATGACTCAAACTGGAGTTGGAAGAGAAATGTCTATGACTCAAGTTCTAAGTTCCATACGGAGGAGCATCATTTCCTGCCTTTGCTGTATACTATCAAAAAAGCCCCGCAGCAATTATGAAACTTTTCATTCTTTCAATGCTCAGGCACTATTTTATGTTTTAGTTTGAATATGAAACTCATTTAGTTTTCCCCCTCTTACACTCACAGACTTCTTCTATTTCTGTTTATTCAATTCATCTTTATATTCTTTTGTTCTTGTTCTTATAAGTGAATAAAGTTAGGGGTGGGCCTACCAGTACAGCTCACCTAAGGTCAGAATGGCTTCTAGGTTCATATACTGTGTTAAGAAGACAGATGAAAAGCATCAAAGGAGATCTGAATTTGATCGGGAGTTTCTATCAGCCAGACTTCAGCATTACCATATTAGATTTTGGAAGATGATTACATAAATGAGTTACCCTAAGGGTTAATTTGAAATATAAAGATGTGAATCTGTATCATCATCTTAATGCAACTTATCCTAAATTGCAATCTCTTTTCATGCAATCCAATGACAGGCAAAGAATCAATTCCAGTTAAACTATTGTCACGTCCTGACAATTTATGTCATGCTCCATTTTAGCAAAATGTAAAATGGGAAAGGCAGGATCTACGAGAGGGTGGGCAATTAATTTTCTCAAGGGGCCATATGTTGTGGAGGGGCTGCCACTGCCACCACTGCCCCAGTGCACCACAAGTATTCCAAGATTGTTACTGAATTATGATAGGATATAACAACAAAATCTTAAATGCCTTTCAAAATTTCTATTAGCCTCATCTGATGCCAAACAAAATCAAAGTGGAGTTTGAGTTTCTTTCTGTACTTTCTACTTATCTAGAACTGAATTGCCATTTTATCTCCTTTAATGAATTCTCAGTTCCAGAGTCATCTCTACATTCCTTTATTCCCTATGACCTACAAAGTCAATCAATAAATGATGAAAAAAATAGTCAACTGATGGAATAGGCAAATGCAAATAATCTATTTTTACATGAGATTTCAGATCTTTGATTTTTTTTTTAAAAAAAGATTGATTGGAAAATGAGAAGGACTTGTGCTCGATAACTATTTGTTCTGTATTGATTTGCTTTCATGGATGTTGATTTTAATTATGAGATGTATCATTAATAGAGATAATGATTTACTTAGCTGATATTTTTATTGTGGCCAGTTATCCTAATAGTGTCATTGTTGATGTAATGACATGAACTGCATCTCACCTTAGGCTATGCACTTGGAAAAGAGTATGGAAGTATTATATTCAGATGCTTATTCCCAATCACATATTGCTTCAGCTGGTTTTCTAAATGTGTCCAGAAGGGGATATGTTTGTTTCAGTCTCGAGGTTTTCCTTTATTTCTATTCCCTTAACACTTCTCCCTGCAACTTCACTAGAAGGAACTCACTGATTTCAATGGTTTCTGTCCATGCCACCACATCTGGGATGATGAGTATGCTCCAGGTCTCTTCTGTGTGCTGACTAGCAAAAGCACCTTTTTTATCTTAACACTTGCCATGTGAACCCTGTGAAGTTTGGATAGACCAGACCCTGTTGGTCTTTTGGAATATCTTAAACACCTGTTTTTCCTCCTCGGATTTTAAGATCAGAGTGTTAGTAAAATTAAGTTTGTGTTTTTGACTGTGGCAAATGTGAAGTTATTTTTTTTATCTATCATCTTTTTTCTACTATTTTTTTGTTGGTTTCCATTTTTATGCTTATTAGCTTTCCAGAGATATCTCCATAAAAACAACAACAGCCATATAAATACCATGTATAAATAAATTTACACATAATTTGAAGTACCTCTTTCCCAAAATGATGGAGACATCAAATACCACTACTTTTTTTAATTAGCTCTTGAGCTTTTCCTGTTATATAGTTGTACAGCAGAGTGATGTACCATTAAACAGTAATAACACCTTAGCTGCCTTGGAGCAAATGGATTTTAGTTGCCACTTTAATGTTTAATGAATGATATACCTGAGACATTCATCAACAAGAAAGTATTTTGGAGCATTAACAGCCTTGCTTAATGACTATTGCATTGCTTAGCATGTCACAACCTTGAATAAATACACCAAATAAATTGCTATATAAAACTGATGTTTTTATGTTGCAAATGCTCTTGAAGAATTTCAATCAGATTCAAATCTTCATTCATCCCTTACTGCATGTCTTGTTCGCGCTCTGTGTACAGTTTATACCCATATCTCTGTTTATATATTTCAGATATTCATAGTTGCCTGAGATCATTGTAAAAGAAAAATGCCCAATTAAACAAAAAGGATAATAGAAAAACAAAATAGTGAAAACTTTGGGAAAAAAGAGTACTTGGACATCTATTAAAATCTCAAGAATAAACCTGAACTTTAGGATTTTGAAAAGAAGCTTACATGTAAATATATTTAGCACCAGCCACAAACTATTTATTTTGAACACAGAAGGTTGTAATAGTTTACCTCTCTCTAAATTAAAACAACAATTAGGTTAAAGGTTCATGAAAAATAAAAATCCTACTAGTATCATGCTATAATAGCCATAAATGACATAATAGTGCCTATTTTTGAGTTCACAGAAAGAATCCAGCTCTCTCATTTCAAGCTGGTGGACTGGTTCTGCAATATGTCAAATTTTAATCAACTTTGAATAAAATAAAGAAACAAATACAATTAATGAAAATTCATCTAGCTCCAGAGAACATTGTTTATTAATGTTTATCTCAGATGTAGCTTAATTAAAAGAAAGCTACTATTCTGGCATTATATTAATCTGAACAAGAGTTAACATGATTCCAAATGAGATCATGCCTGATAAATTGCTTTCTTCAAGAAAACACAGTTTGATCCCTCCTTAAAGCATTTAAATAAGTTAGAATCATAGGAAAAAGATTATTAACTTTTAGTGGTTTTCCTGTAAGAATCTAATATTTTGATTATAATTCTGGAGCATTCTTATGCAGTAGCAAATTGTATATATATGGATTAGAATACAGAAAATGTTTATTTTAAAATGATTTTGGAATGAAATCATACATTTTTCTTACTTTCCTATTTTACCATCAGATCAACTGAAGACTTCTATGTATGACTTATTATCACAGGTCAATCATCTCAGTAATATCGTCAAAAACAGCACCATCTTTTTCAAAGAAGCTAATTCTCACATCAACCCACCACATGCTAATTCATTGAACTATGACATAGTAATTGATATATACACTTGTAACAAGTAATTGATATAACACTTGTACTTAACATCTATTTAAGTAGGCTATGGGCAAACTAAACTGCACAAAGGAGAGAAAAAACAGTCCCCCTACCACAGCAGCAGCCTGAAGCAGCCACAGCTTCCCCAAATTTCATTCTCTAGGGGTGACAAACTGGTGGCCACTGGGACAGATTCGTCACACGCAGGCCACGCCCACCATGGCTATGCAAATGCAAAAAATGTCATGATACATCACGGTACGTCACATGACATGATCAAGTTTGATACCTGTGCTCTAGGGAGTGAAGAAATGAAGTAATCTAAATTAAAGGTAAGATAATATATTTGAATTGAAATAACTGGGTAGAAAGAAGAGAACTCCTCCTCCTATGCCTTCTCAGATAACCCACTTTGTGGAGAGATCATTATAATATGAATGTTCATTTCCTCTCCCCCAAAAAGGAGAAACTACCTCAACCATCAATAGGAAAAAAAGTTATTGCATGGAAGCCCAAAGGCTTTCTAAGCTGTATTTTAAGCAGTATTTGTATTAAGACCACTGCAGAATGGCTTATATTAGGGGTGTCTAATCTTGGTAACTTTAAGACCTCTGGACTTCAACTCCCAGAATTCCCCAGCCAGTATTGCTGGGAGTTAAAGTCTACAGGACTTAAAATTGCCAAGATTGAATACTCCTGGCTTATATGGTTTACTTGTGTAAAAACATCCGAGTCTAAAACGGAATAAAGGCTCAACATGCAGCACAATATATTGCTTGAATCATATAACCATACAATGAATGGTACCATTTAAATCTACTAATTTTATCTCTAAAATACTTATATATGTATGTCAAATAATCTGGAACTAATACAGCAAAGGGCCATTTATGCAAACAAAAGTCTAAGCAGCAAAAGTCTAAACCAGGGGTGTCAAACTGCCGGCCCGTGGGCCAGATGTGTCATAGCTAAACCGCACCCACCCAATTGCCAGCAATGGGAAAAAAAGTCACGCTACATCGAGACATTGAGAGTTTGACACCCCTGGTCTAAACTAATTAAAGCCGTGCTTTGAAACTGTCTTCTTCGCTCATCTTCTTTTATCATTTTTTTTTTCAGTTTTTACATCTCTGTATAACAAAATGAAGGTACACATTCTTTAATGGATCCCTCAGAAATGCCTCAATATTTTTTGGTTGTTTTCTACTTAAAGTGGGAGAAAAATGGTTTGTTTTCAACAATAAATTCATCTTACCTGTGCTTAACAACTAAAAGTATGCCAATTACAAGTCACTAGCAGGCTTGTTTTGAGAAAGAACAGCTGCTTTAACTTCCAAGGTTAATGAGATTTTTTTTGGTCTATGAAAAAGTGTTGTTCAATTCTTAAAGGGAAATGAACTTAATATATCTGGCTGAACAGAATAATAAGCTTTGTAAAAATGAAGTAATACATTTACTTCTGATGAATATATCATGAATGAGGGGGAAGAGAAAAATCTCCAAAAATCAAATCAATATAAATATTGAATGTCTTCATTTGGTCTTTGGGGATTAGGTTAGTCAGTCACATTTTGTTCCTTTTTAAAATAAAGGTGTTTCATTACTATCCTTGCTTTGTTCTATAACCCAGAATCATAGCTCTGAAGTCTGATGTGAGTTTTTCCACATAAAATGGTTTAGTAAATAATAACCTTGCCACTTACATTTTGAAATATGCATATTGCATTATATATTGAAGATTCGTACCCTTGCATGTAGTAAAAATTTGTAAATACTGTTTCTGTCCAACTAGAGTTTTGGTTAAAAAAAATGTTGCATTGGCCACAAGGGCAGTAGTCACATGAATGGGAAGATCCTGTAATAGCTTTTGTTTAGCAATGAGACATTTCTTGCACTTAAATTGCTCCTAACAAGTATATGATTTAAGTAGCTACTTTTCTTGTATGGTTGTGTTGTATCCCTATGCATTTGCTGTATGATGTAACATCAAACTACATTAGAATTTATTTGTTTTATTTATAACCCATCTTTATTGTTTTTATAAACTCGAGGCAGTGAACATACCTAATACTACTTCCTATTATTTTCTCATAACAACAATCCTGTAAGGTGAGTTTGGCTGGCCAAAAGTCACCCAGCTGGACTAGTCACAGTCTCTCAATTTCTACCCTGGTTCTTTAACCACTAGATCAAACCAGCTCTCAGTTTGAATTTAAAATATTGAATATATTGCATAAAATATATGAGGTTCTTCATAGAATCTCAGTTTGGAGTTGAATTTGACCTCTAAAAATATATTGTTTCTGATATGTATAAACTGTATACCTGACTTGTTTACAATGAGAAAAATAATATTGAATGATGAATTGTAATCTGTTTTTTAGAATAAAATGTTTTTAGAGTCTAGGTCCAAAAGTTATACTGATTTTTTTTAACAACACTATTTCAGCTATGGAAGACCCAGAAGTAAACTAGCACTATTTCAATGGGGCAACCCTTAAAAAGTATCCAGAACCTGCAACTGGTACAAAATGCAATTGTGCAAGCAACCTTTGGCATCCCTAAAATTGTTCTAGTTTACTTCTGGGTCCAATTCAAGATGTTGATTATCACCTTTAAGCCCTTTGTGGTATTGGACCAGATGATCTGAGAGATTGTCTCATCCCAATTTTATTGTCCCATCTCACCCATCAAACAGGGAGGGTATGTTGTAGATCCTGTTGGTTAAAAAACTTTACCTGGCAGAATCCAGAAAAGAAATATTCTCTACTGTTACCCATGCCCTAAAGAACATCTTGCCCTAGAGGTGAAGAAGCCCCCCCACCATGCTTCTGGCCTTCATTGGGGTTGCAATGGGGTTGTAAGCAATCCTGAGATAGTTGGTGTCATAAGGATGTGCTCTCCAACTTTTTAACTTTTACGGTTGGAATCCTACCATTTAATGATGTTTTTAACTTTGTTCTTATTTAAGCTTTTATTCTGACATTATTTTATTGCAATATACTGTTTTTTCTCTAATCAAAGAAGTTAATTTAGCCATCTCTTCAAGTGCCATCACCTTCACCAACCATTTCTCCATTTGAATAGTGTTAAAACTTTCTACTTTTCAGCATGTAATAATCTTACAGCAATTATCATATATAAAAACAAAGCTCTATGACTTTTTTCTACTTGCCTACACATTAGTCCCAAAAGAAAAGCTGCTGGTTTCAGTTGTATTTTAGCCTTTAAAATATTTTGAACTAATTGTAGCCTAAAAGTGTGTAACTCTTCTTCTAGGAAGAAAAAAGTAAGAGAAAATAACAGTTACTGTACAATCGGTTAAGTGAATGTGTGGAATTGCCTGCAGAGTATTAACTGCTCATTTCATCAGTAATGAGAAAGATCTGAAGACAGAAATGACAAAATATTAACAAATTAAAACAAACTTGATCTATACTGCACACATCTCTCTGTACTCATAATTAACACATAATTATTCAAGCAGAATTTCACTTTGATGCTTGCAGATTCCTTGTGTGAGTGTTAAGTGAAGAGAGAAATGGATGTGTCTGCTTGTTAAATGCTACATTTCTAAATACTAACAACTCTTCAAATGTCCTTTTGGTCAGAGTTCTGACAACATCACCAAACAGAAATAAAATTCCACAATTATGTGACAAGGCTATTTGTCATAGGTCTAGCACTTGTTTTTCCATAAGTATAGCTGTTCACTAGGCACCATAGTTGTGAGTGATCTGCTTACAAGATACTGCAGGTGTCATTATGTTTTGATAACAGAATATCAGATGCCAGAGAAATGTAATAAAACCTAATTTCTGTCCTTTAAGGCAGATCTTAATGTCTTCATGGACAAATCTTATGTTTTAAAACCTAAGTCATAGTCATGCTAGAGAACAGCTAGCTTATGCTGGAAGATCAGTGGGAAGCAGGGAATAGAAAAGTAGCAGAATCCCTATCCTCACTCACATACCTTAATCAAATTCTTTGATTAATAAATGCTAAAAATTTAGTGACATCTGAGCAAAGGATCTGGTTAGAAAGGTTATATTGCACCTCTGCTTCAACATCCTTTGTCCTTAGCTTAGTTTTGAAATCTAAGATATAGTGCTGGGAGAAACTTATTTCTCTTCATCTAACAGGACTCTTAATGCATGATAGATTAGCTTGTATATTAAAGATCCAGTTAACAAGCATATTATTACGACACATACTACTTGGCAAGGCTCAAATTTTATTAAATCAAGTATTTACAGGAACAGTTTGCAGTTTAGCAATTACTTGTTGAAAGTAATTATATCTAAAGAACCAGTACATGCACCATTCCACTCTCCTTTTCAAAGAATTATTTTGCAGTAGGTGGGAATCATATCTGGGTAGTTGCTGAACTGTACTTTTCATAATATTTTAGTTCCATGGCAAAGATACTGGTGGAATTGAAAAAAGGTGCATTGCAAAATAATTTTAACTATACTTGGAAAAATTCACAGATAATACTGATTATCTTCCATGCATCAGAATTTGGGGGAAAGAAATGAATAAACTTTTTATTAACAATTGCTTTAAATTATATTTAAAGATAGAAAAATTTAAATTATTAAACTACAGAAGAATGTAAAAAACAAATTGTGGAAGGCACTTATTTTAATTCTTTGAATGCCTGAGTGAAAAAAATATATTCTGCAATTAAAAATATATTCTGCAATTAGAAAAAGAGGAAAGTATTGTGGCCTGAAGCTATCCAGCTATTTAATATATAGAAAACCAGAGGGAATAACCTCTTTTTTATATAGGAAATTTAGCACCTTGCTTTTGCTAGGGAGAACTGGATTAAAGATGTTTTGGGGTGTGTGAGAGAAGTCTCGACTTTGCCAACTTCTTCAGATGTAGACATCTTCATAAATTTGAAACGCATTCCAGTAGAAGCCAAAATAAAAGTCTCCTGTCTATAGGAAATTATATATATTTGCATAGATCTAGATGATTACCTTTTACGGAGATCCTCTGGGATGTTAGATATAGCCATACAGTAGTACTAATATAGCATTTTACTATTAATTGCAGCTTCAAGATCTGACCTGCACAAATCCTAAGAGCCATCAGCACTCTTTTCTGCCATCTATTGGCCATCCAAATTCTTGCAGACCTTGTTTTAGTTGGGGGAAAAAACATCTTGTAGAGCAAAAATGTGATCCGATCTTTCACAGATAAATAGAACTAGACATTGTTATCCTGCTTGCTGGTAGATGGTAGAAAACTGCACAATTTATATGGCAATGTCATTCAGTTAGAGGTTAAATCCACACAAAACAAACATGCTATGCATCTGTATAATAATTGCTTTCTGAAGATGTTATTTAAAGGCATCTGATGATGAAAAGTTCGTGCTATAATTAATTTGTTTTTCAGATGCTTTTTTTTGAACTTGATAATTTTTTAAAAAACGGGATCCTTTTTTCAAGATGTTGGAAGCCAGTCAGCATCAGTCACACCAAAGATGGCCATATCATAAAAGGAGATAAATGAGCTTGTTTCATGCTCTTGTCTGGATGGAGTGTTAGTATCATAGAATCAAGAAATGGAAGAAGTCATCTCGGCCATTGACTCCAATCTCCTCTTATGTGCAGAAATTGAAATAAAATAATCTTTGACCAATGGCTGTCTAGCCTTAAATGAAGGGTAGCTATCCATCTTTTTGGGTCATTAATTACAATGCTATAAACTGCTCTTATTGTTGATAGGTGGTTTTTTTTTTCCACCTGTCTTCCTTTAAATTCCAGTATCTATAGCCCATGCTCCAGAATATTAGAGAATATATCTTGACCTTCTTTTGTGAAACTATTTTTTTAGTATTTTAAATGTACTAAAATAGTCCCATTCATGTCATCTTTTCTCAGGGCTAAATGTAGCTTCTTCCATTTTTCTTCATCAACTTTAGTTTCTGGTTCCCTAATTAATTTTTATTGCCCTTCTTTTAACATGTTCCAGTTTGTCTGAATCATTCCTAAAGTAATATGTCTAGAACAGGGCCCACTCAAGATAGAAAATGACGTAACTAAGTAAGTTGAAACTATTATACATACATACACACACACACACACACACACACACACACACACACATAAAGAATGGTTGCAAGAATTAGGCATGGGTAGTCTAATGAATAGAAGGACTGGGGATGATATGATAGCCGTGTTCTAATATTTGAGGAGCTGTCACAGAGAGGAGGGGGTCAGCCTATTTTCCAAAGCACATGAAGAGCAGACAAGGAACAATGGATGGAAACTGATCAAGGAAAGATTCAACCTAGAAATAAGAAGAAATTTTCGGACAGAGAGAACAATCAACCAATGGAACACCTTGCCTTCAGAAGTTGTGGGTGCTTCATCACTGGAGCTTTGAAGAAGAAACTGGACAGCCACTTGTCAGAAATGGTATAGGGTCTCCTGCTTGAGCAGGGGTTGGACTGGGTGTTCTACAAGTCCTTTCCAATTCTGTTATTCTGTATTTTGTTCTTATTCTGTATTATCTCCTATAACTGAAACTATTTTGCAGCCTAAAATGATGTTTGCCTCATTTCACATCACCCTCTCATATTGAGTTTATTATCAACAACTCTTGCAAAATCTTTTTTCACAATAGAATTGCCATAATATTCTCATTCTAAACTATTGCATTTAATTTTTGTTTAAAAGTGAAACTGTATGTATTTGTCACTTCTCCAATTTATTATTTTCACCTCACTTTTCTAACATATCAAAATTATTTTGAATTTTATTTCTCTTCTATCTGTGAGTTAGTAGATACAATTTTGTAGCACTTGCAATAGCAACAAAGCTTGCAGAGAAACTGTTTATCTCTAGTCCCGCCTCATTCTTCCCAAATCTTGCATTGCTTTTTAAATGGAAAAGATAAGTGGCTTGAAAAATGTTTTAAAAATAAATTTGTCGATGTATTTCACTATGCTTAAACCAAATAGCAAAAAAACATTCTAGGAACAAACTCTAATTATTGATGCAGTGTAAATCTTAAACTAAGATTAAACATAGTTTTAAAAGTAAAAGAAACCCTTAAAACTCATTTTTAACCTAGTCAGATCTTCCAGGTCAATTTTAAGGGTGGCAAAGGGAAATTGTTCCAGAGGGCAAACATCAGAGCAGAGACAATGACAACCTAGAACATGAAGATATTTATAGATCACTAGCATCTTGAATTGTACCCAATAGCTTACTGGTAAGAAGTGCAGTTCATGAAGCAAAGATGTTACATGGGCATATCAAAATGTGTTCATAATCATCCACATTTGTCACATTCTGCATCAGCTGAAGCTTCTGATGGAAACCTGCCCATTGGACCTAGAAGGCATATCCAAACCTTAGGAGTGTCTTCTGTTAAGCACTCTCACATTATCTTAAGAACTTTTCAATACAAGTTAACAACTGTGGGGAGAAGAACAACAGCATCCTTTCTGAAGCTATCCATCAACAGAGAGCACTGGACAGAAAATGGAGTAGACTTAGCAATCAACATGGCAATATATCCACTATGGTGAGATACATTATTTTTATATTTATCATTGTTTCTAAAGCTGTAAAGATCAAAATTGTCTTTTTGCTTTATTCTTAGTGGCATTTCTTTATTTAGAAACTTAGATAGATGTGAGCAGGTAAGGGAGACTATCTCAAGTCACTAGTCTGAAGTCTACAGCTCATAAATGAACTATATTAATCTAATCCTACTTCTCCTTCACCACCACCCAAAAGCAAACAAACAAACAAGAAGCAAAGAAGACTATACAGACCATTCTGAAACAGCATTTTAGTTCTGTGTGCTTCTTTGTTTCACATGAACACACACATAATATAGTCTTGATAATCCTTCACATAAGTTTCTTGGCTGAACTTTGATTTTGCAATGACCTCAGGAAATTGAATTTAAAATATTTTTAGTTTAAAACGATTGCCTCAAGAACCATCTGAAGATTTATAGTCATCAGCTATATTTTAGCATATGCTTCAAAAACTGTGTCAGAAAAATATCTACATTGGTAAATACTTTGATGAAACTTTCAGAAAAAAATCCATCTGCATTGTCACTCAGTTTTACTTTATCTCTGTGACAGTTCTTTAAAGATCTTCTGTTATATAGATCAGTGTTTGTCAAACTTGGCAACTTTAACATGTGTGAACTTCAACTATTAGAATTCCCCAGCCAGCCATGGTAGGTAATTGAAGTCCATACATCTTAAACTTGTCAAGTTTGAGAAACATTAATGTAGATCTTTAATTTTACATAGAAAAACAGCATGTCATCCAAATATAGCTCAAGGAGCAGAAAGAGAAGACATATCTTCACTAATACAGATTATACTTACTTCATGGAGAAAATATCAATGCATATATGCATATATGTTAACTGACAGCATCAATTTGCTTTCTAATAAAGTGCCAGCTGCAGCAAAGTGTAATAACTAACCAAATAATATATGGCTTTATATTTCTTCACCAGGGGCCAGGAACAAAAACATAAAGATGCTGGAGAATAATTTCTTTCTTCTATTGCTTCATTTTTGTTTGGGCCAGCAATTATTTTTGCTTCTATTTTAGAAGGTCATATACTCCATTTTACCCCACATCATAGTGGGAACACCTTGTCTTCAACTTTGAAAGGGGAATTTGAAAATATCTAATGGTCCTTAGGATGATTCTCAGGGATGATAAGATCACACCCAAATTCCTGATTCAGTAATTAGGCTTTTTAAGGTTCACAGCATTTTAGTTGGAAAAGTCTTTTAATAGTTAACTATACAACAAATATAGAACACATGGTATTCAACCAACGATAAAGACACTTTTATCTTTAAAATTGTTTAAAAAAATTGTAAGAAATATTAACAAGGTTCTGCTTATGATATTATTTTTATTCAGTATTTATGGACACAGGTTTAGCACAAGTAAGATACATCCCATTGTCTTCATTGGTACCCCATTAAAAATTAGAATGAGAATTAGTTGGAAGGTTGCACTGCTTAGCAACAGTCTAAGCATTTGAAAGTTGAAAAGTTGTGGAGCTGGGCAAGAACTTGACATGTTCTTGAGCAAGTGAGGAGAACCCACTGCCCAAGTCAATTTTCTCTTTTTTATTGTTACTGTTTGCTTACCTTGTTCCAGCTGTACTTGTATAATTGTCCAGAAATGACAAGCCAAGAACATCATTGGGTAGTGCCAAATCTTGCACATGGGGCTGAAAAATTCTACAATACAACTTTAAAAACCATGCATCAATAAGGATATCATACCTGCAGATAATCTTGGCATGAATGACTTTCTCAACATTAGATCTTAGTGACATGGTTCCGATAGATGAAACCCATCAAAAGAACTTCAAGGGAAGAATTCTTCCTCAAAGAACATTTTATTCAGGAAACAAAGTATCGGCACTACATAGTTGAAACCAAAACTAGTTTCCTTTCCCCTGGATACAAAGTAACAAATTGCAATTCCTACTCCCAATAAGCAGTCATAAATCACATTCTCCAATTAGCCTGAAATGTGGCTTTCTCCCTAGCTCCTCAGCCTGCCAAAACGTTATCAATTTGTCCTTGGAGTCCCACAAAGCAGAGTTTATTATTATGGCTAGCTGAGCTCAAGCATTCATCCCAACCCCTTTCTGCATCTGATTTCTAAATAGAAGAAAAAGTACATTAAAAGCAAAGAGGAAATGGCTGTGATTTTCATCAGTTGTCAGAGCGGGAACATCCAATGCTTACAGCGTTGACACTTAGTTTTGGTGGGTATTTTAAATATAAAAAATGTCTAGAATTCAGAACAGGCTTTATATGATCATCAATTCAATGCTAAATTGAGCCCATGAGCTAAAGCTGAATCACAAGTATTCTAAAGCAAACACAGTTTAACATCAGTGAAGTGTGGCAATGACAATAGTTATTATTGTGTTTATTATAAGCTACTGTGACTCAATGGAATTTTAGCCCTCTGAGTGTCAGTCAGTCAATCAGTTTTAATTTTCAAATTTTCTAGAAACATAAGATTATAGTTACCATCTGTTTGGTTCCAACAAAAATGTTATTAATGCAGAGGTATGCAGGAGCAAGAGCATGAAAACAGGTTAGGAAATGCTAGAAAATAATAGAGTTTTAATTTTCACTTTGCCAGAAGAGATGGGGCTGAAAACCTTACCTTTTGAGGGACTACAGTTCCTAAAATATTCCTGCTTGACTTCAGGTAATTCTCTACCCTATTTTTCTTGTTTTTGTATCTGCCTTCCTGCCCACCATATCTATTTTCAGAATCCACTCCTGCTTTTCTTTTCTTGTCTCCCCTTTTCCAGTATTTAGTCTTTCCCAGTTTAGAATCCAGTTCTGTTCACTCTTTGTTCCTACCTCTAGATTGGGATCCAGACTGGCTCTTTCTCTTGTTGTTATATTTGCTGTTCTTACTACTACCACAACTACTGGTGTTGAACAAGAAAGAGACCAAAGTTCAAGGGCTATGTGTAATATATCTCTGAAAAATATACCTGTGTTTATGTGTGAATGAATGTGGTAGACTTTGGTCAAATAAAGTTTGAACAACTGGATAATGGAGCTCCCTGGATGATATTGAGTCAATTATTTTTTCTCAGCTGGGGTCTAAACATGGACTAAGCATGGAACTCATAGGTGTTATGAAAATAACATCTATTTTTATGTCTGTCTATCTGAAGGATGAAGAGAACAAATAATCTAATACTACAAACTGATGCACAGTTTAGTTGAGTGAGAATCCTGTGCCATTAAACTTAAATTGAAGTTTCAACCATATATGAATAAAAATGGACATGAATGGGCTGCAGAAGATAGAAAGGGAAAAAAGAAAACTTGGTCTTTCTTGATTTACAACTCAACAATCTGAGAACACTATTGAATTGCACATTTTGTAGGTTTGCAGCACTGCTTGACTGCTAAGGATTGGGAGAGGGAGATAAAAAGTCCAGAGTCCAAAGTTGGGCAACAAAAATGGTGCAAAGTCTGAGGGACAAAACATATCAGGAGAAATTGGAGGAACTGAATATGTACAGCCTGAAGGACAGATGGGAAAAGGGCCATGAGTGAAATCCTTAAATATATTAAGAGTATGAATAAGGTTCTAGAAGGCAACATTTTCAATAATAAGCAAAAATCAAGAACAAAGGGGCATAACATCAAACTGACATGGGGAAAATTCAAAAGTAATGTTAGGAAGCATTACTTCACAGAAACAAATAGTTGAAGCTTGGAACCAATTTCCAGTGGAGGTAGTGGGTAACTGAGTTTAAAGATGCATACATGTCTAGCATGCAACAAAAAATTAAAAAATAAAATTTAAAATAATAAATAAACAAACAAAAGAAAAATACCCTCAAAGGGCAGACTCAATGGACCACTGGTTCTTTTTCTGCTGTCAGTTTTCTATGTTCTAAAAATCACACTTCTGTTCTTGCTGGCAGTATCTCTGGTAGCTGAAAGTTTGTCCTTTCTGGAGGAAGAGAAACACATGATCATTTGTAATATGGTGTACTAGTTCTATGCATACTTCAAAAATTATTTTGAAGTGTTCCACAGCTTGCCTGGGGAATCAGGATGGAGGGTCAAAAAAGTCATAATGGTGGATGGCTGTAACAATGTGATCAAGGCACCACTCTTCTGTGTGCTGTGCACATGACAGATGTAAAAAATTGGGCTGGACATTGAATACTTGTAGCCAGCATTTTGCTTTTTTAACTGCCCATTTATACCTTCTGCTTTCCTAATATGCTTATTTTATTTAGAATGAAAAGATACCTCAAACATAAATCTTTACAATGCATTATGATAAAAAGATATCTGTTTCAAATTACAAAATGTCTATTCTACTAAAACTCAACTTGTATTTGTATTGATCTGTTTGTTTGTAACTCAAGGTAGCCTAAATAGTGTAATATACTGCCAGTTTTTAAATCAAGATACTTAAAATCCATTAACTTAAGGAATCTAGGAGCCTTTACTCCTATGGAATTGAAATTTGCATGAAGTTCAGACAAGCTTTATTTGCAAAGTTGTGGCTGTTGCAATGTGGTCACATGATTGTGATTTTTGACACCCCCTGACAGCTTCTAACAAGCAAAGTCAATGGGGGAAGCCTACATAAATTTGTAAAAGAAAAAGCTACTAGAAATGTATTAACCAGAAGAGGGCATATTATGATTTCCAAAGCTTTAGGTATCAATATTTTTTCTTTGCTGCCTTCATGTGGCACATTGTATAAAAATAACCCAGACTTTCCTAAATTGATTCTTAACAGCACTGTAATTTTTCATGTTAATTTTACATGTTGATTGCTACCGACCATTTTTTATATATAATATATTATACCACTGAATGATGGCTCATGAATAAAAGAAGCATGGCATTATGCTCACATTTACCACAATTAGGATCAGAGGTGGGACATTGTCTGAAAACAGTGCCACAGCAAATGTAGTGAAGAAAAAAGAGGGTAAAGGGTAAGGCACTGGCAGGAGCCTTATAATTATTCTTATTTTTCTACTGGTATTGGGTAGATGGTAGAATACTCCCCTTTCCATCCTACCATTTTCTCCTTTGAAGGTCCAAGAAGTTGTGATGATGTGACAGTAACTCAAACAATGTATAAGCAGCAGATCACTATGTAAAAGCCTAAATTAGAGGTTTCAAACTGCTATCCTCTATGATGATAAATGAATTTGGATGACACCCTCCACCGCCTGAAGAAAAGTAAAGATTTAATTGGGCATAATTTAAAATTAATTATTACATTTTCAACTAACTTTTAATGCTTAAATTCAAAACAGTTTATCACAGAAGGTTAAGGTGATTATAATTCGCATTTATGATTATACTTTGCATTCTTTTAGTCAGTGATATTCTGAAGATATATTGAGATATATCTGCTACTGGCATAATGACAGATTTGATATTTTTATTTATTTATCACATTTGTATGGCCTATCTAATTAGCCTATCTAGTTATCTATTATATTAGAATAATAGTTTATTGTTCTATTAATATTGTTGTATGTACACCTCAGTATAATTTTAAAGGGAGGGGAGATAGCAATGATTCCATTCTGTGCTATTGAAAATGTATCCTGTTTTTTTCCATGATAAATATTAAATACTACTATGTAGAGTTGTCAATGCGAAATATTTAAGACTTTAGGCACTAATGTAAGTCATAATCCTCACTATTGTTTAAGTTTAGACAACACTGATCTCAATTCATTTAATTTTCAGGATTAAATGCAAAGCAAGTCGACATTTGAGTTTCTTTTGTGGTGCATTAAAATGTTACTAGCTGATTTTCTCATTAGCAGTTGAGTGTTTTTGATGGTGTGGTTCATCACTACCTCTTTTGAAAAGCTAAGTGTCTCCATACAGTGCAAAAGCAGTTCTAGTTTGCAGCAAAACAGCATGTCCTTAAACATTAGCTTTGCTCGGTGCAGTAATAATCATTTCCATGTAGTTCATTTAATCCTTTAAGTACTCAAATGTAAAATGATTCTGTAGGTACTTAAAAGATAAATGAGGTTAAAGCATTCAGAAGGACTAGAATGTTCCTGAAGCTCAAGCTGGCATTTCATATGTATGGCCCATCTGCTTTGCTTCTCTCTAAAAGTTACAAAGAAATCTTTTCTTTTTTAAAGGGACTTGCTATCAAATTTCTATCTGCTTCTATTAAATTCTATTTGTGAATCAAAAGGAAATGTTGTTTTCCATTCTTTTTCAGACTGTAAATGTTCTGGCCTGATTCTGGCCAATATGTTGCATACGTAGCAAGAAGGTTATGTCTGTGGTTAAAGTATGAGAAATTTCCTCAGCCATGGAAATTTATTCAAGCATTCTTGCTCAGGTAGATCAACTTCCAAATATTACTATTTTGATATAAAATAAAGGGGAAGCTTGTGTAAGAGACATGCCAAATTGAAATAAAGACAACAGTTTACGCTATGCTTTCCTGTAAATATTTAAATAAATAATAAATAAATAAATAATAATAATAAAGTTGGAAGGGACCTTGGAGGTCATCGAGTCCAAGCCCCTGCTCAGGCGGGAAATTCTACACCATTTCAGACAAATGGCTGTCCAGTCCCGTCTTAAAAACTTCCAGTGTTGGAGCATTCACCACTTCTGGAGGCAGGTTGTTCCATTGGTTAATTGTTCTAACTGTCAGGAAGTTTCTCCTTTGTTCTAGGTTGCTTCTCTCCTTGATTAGTTTCCATTAGTGCCTTCAGGCGCTTTGGAGAATAACTTGACTCCCTCTTCTTTGTGGCAGCCCCTGAGATATTGGAACACTGCTATCATGTCCCCCCTCGTCCTTTTCTTCGTTAAACTAGACATTCCCAATTCCAGCAACCGTTCCTTATATGTTTTAGCCTCCAGACCCCTAATCAGCTTTGTTGCTCTTCTCTGTACTCTTTCTAGAGTCTCAGCATCTTTTTTACATCGTGGTGAACAAAACTGGATGCAGTATTCCAAGTGTGGCCTTACCAAGGCATTGTAAAGTGGTATTAATACTTCACATGATCTTGATTCTATCCCTCTGTTAATGCAGCCCAGCACTGTGTTGGCTTTTTTGGCAGCTGCAGCACACTGCTGACTCATATTTAAGTGATTGTCCATTAGGACTCCGAGATCCCTTTCACAGTTACTACTATTGAGCAAGGTACCCCTTATACTATATCTGTACATTTGGTTTTTCTTGCCTAAATGTAGAACCTTACTTTTTTCACCATTGAATTTCATTTTGTTAGATAGCGCCCAGTGTTCAAGTCTGTCCGGGTCCTCCTGTATCTTAAGCCTGTCTTCTGGAGTGTTGGCTATTCCTGCCAGCTTGGTGTCATCCACAAACTTGATGAATTCCCCATCTATCCCCTCGTCCAAATCGTTGATGAAGATGTTGAAGAGCACTGAGCCCAGGACAGAGCCCTGGGGCACCCCACTACAGACTTCCCTCCATGTAGATGCAGTTCCATTGAGGACCACATGCTGAGTACGGCCGATCAGCCAGCTGCGGATCCATATGGTGGTGATGCTGTCAGAGGTTTACATGCAAACTCCATATTGTTTCCCTTTATTTGTTTTAGGTTGGGTGAACTCTGCATAAATGTCTATTAGAATTAGCTTGGCATAAGGCCAGATATATTACTGCAATTTTCTTCATAAGTAAGCAACACCCTATAATAATGATTGATAGTGCATCAAGCATTGACCAAATGCTAATAAATATTTACATTAAAATCAGATAATGTACGTACCATACTGTATATTGTACAGGATACACAAATGTGAACTAGACAGTATTGTGATCCATTGAATTTACAAGTGATTGAACAACAGCACCCAAAGGTTGATTATAATTAGTGCCGCATTGTCCTGGAGTGGAATACTGTATCCCCAGGATCCCTAGGTTTCCATTCTTGGCTCAGAGCTATTCAGCATCTTCATAAATGACCTAGATTATAGATCCTAGAGGATGAAATGAAGAGATGCTTATGCAATTTGCCAAAGGAGATGAGCTAACACCTTAGAGGGCAAACTCACAGTTCAAAACAACATCAACAAGCTTAATCTTAGATCATATTCAGCGGGAAGGTAATCAACTTTGATAAATGTAAAATCTGGGTAGGTAAAATCAGGAGATCTGGTTTGGTGGGAATTTAGATATTGCCGGACCACTAGCAGAAAATGAGCAAGCAGGTTACAAGACCAATAATATTTGGGCTGCACTGCAATAAGATTCCATGAGGTAACTGTTCCATTGTACAACATACATTGTACACGGTAAAAGGGACTGGTAGAAATTGGAATAGATTCAAAGGAGAGCTACTAAGGAAGGTGAGGAATATGGGACTCAAGCTCTATGTGAAGGAGCTGGACTTGTTTGCTCTGCAAAACTAAAATCTGGGTAGTCGGGCTTCAGTCGGGCTTCAGGCCATGCTGTATCCCGGCTTCAGGCCGGGATACAGCACGGAAACGGCATTGGTCACGTTGGTAAATGATCTCTGGAGGGCCCGGGACAGAGGTTATTCCTCTGTCCTAGTTCTTTTGGACCTCTCAGCGGCTTTTGATACTGTGGACCACAGTATCATGCTGCGGCGTTTGGGTGGGTTGGGAGTGGGAGGCACGGTTATGCGGTGGTTCTCCT
>NW_015387747.1:140345-146258 GCF_001527695.2 Protobothrops mucrosquamatus | reverse complement strand
TTGCAATTTATCCCATTATGAAGGAGAGAAATAAAAGGATTCTTTCTGCTACAGAAAATGTTAAGGGCCCTATAAGCCACAGGGACTGCATTTCCTTTAGAGATTTGTTTTCATGTAGCCAAACTTGTAATGTTTTAGTAAAGGTTAGGAAGCAATAGTTTTTGCAAAATTTGGAATAAAATTCTATATGGAAAAAGTAAAAGAAAAAAAGAAAAACATTATGCTAGAGATTTTTTACATGAATGGAAACCTTACAAATCCCATTACAATAAGAGTCGTTGGGGAAGAATGATTGTGAAATATTGTCATATATAAAAACCCTACAGTTTATATGCATATGTCTGCATCAGAAAGAAAAACAACTCTTTATAAAATATGGCGGTTGCTGAGGATGAAAAATATGTAGAATGGAGCTACAGATTTGAAACCAGTCCTTTTAATCTTCTATGACTGTGGCTCCTTCCCTGTTAAATCCAGACCATTCCTTCTTGAGAAAAATATTTGAAGAGAATTTTGCTCATATTCAAGAAATGAGGATTACAGTTCCACCAAGAACTGTTTTCATATTCACTTGACTGTCCAGTTCCCCACAGGATCAGTACAGCATGGGAGTAGCCTACTGTGTACAACATAGTCTCTCTACCAGTGCAGAGGTTGGTTCAAAATCTTCAAGATGAAGGTTATACTTTGTCATCCAAACTCCAGGACTTTTTAAAAGCATCAACACTGAATACATATAAAAAGGGTTGGGCTTGGGTCATAACATTGAATTTGCTGTGTTTCAGCTTTCTATCATCTACCTCCTCTAAATCTTACAGATGCCCTGCTCTGTAAGCAATTTAGCTGCAGGTCAGAAATTTGCCCAGATACAGGGGGAAAAGTTAAAAAAAAAAAAAAATTAACTGCTTCCTGATACTCTCCCCTTCTTTCCAAAAATCTCAACTAAGCCCCTTTGCCTGATTGTTCCTGAGGTTTAAGCTGAATATTTTTATGCCTTATTTAACAATGTGCAAAAGTCCCAATTATATTGGGTCACTGTCAGGATGCCACTGCAAACTGACTCACAAGGACTTCTTTTGAACTAAGCTGGTCTCGCAACTAAAAAATGGCAAAGTAGCAGGAATTAATTTGATCTTGGTAGTAATACTAATTGCATTTGTGGACTGATTGCATCATACATATACAGTTCTTTTTCTAGATCAATGAAGAGTGAAAAAAATATACTATTATCCCAATATACAAAGGAGGAGATGGCTAATTTCCAATCCATCATTTTGTTCAGTATAATAAGCAAGTTGTATACTAGGGACTGCTACAGGAAATTTATAGATTGGATGATGCAGAATATAAAATCCTGGCAGAAAACTGATGTTAAATGGTTTATTTTTTCAATACATTTCAATATAACATATTTGCGACATCCTCTAGGTTTCCCATATTGATTTAAAGACAGCTTTGAATTGGTTTCTGTCACTAGACTGTGGGATAAAGTAGCTGCTGTTTCTACGAAATTACATGAAAATAGTGCAACACAGCTTTGCTATGCTGGTTCAGTGTACCTTTCACCATAATTCATGTTCAGAAATGAATATGTAGGATTAATCCCTCTTCTTTTTAATTTTAACTTTTATATTAAGTTGCTGGCTTAAGCTTTGACAAAACCTGAGTTTTACTCTGTCCATATCAAGCAAGAGTTTCGTTTCCGTCCATCTATGAGTTGAAAATACAGTAATCTTTTTTGTAATGCCAGTGGACCTGAGATGGAAACTTTGTGCTTTTGTCCATTTGCTGACAGGAGGAACAGCTAGGTTACAAACTACAATAAAACTAATCTTGTCTCATTTTGATTTTGCATTTTGCTAACTGCAGTTACAATCACCATATCCCAAGGGCCACAAAAATTGTAGCGCCAATGCTATTAGCCACCTGTTACATGGTATGCAAATTTGTTATTATTCTGACTTAAGCTTTATACATATATATAAAGCATTATTTGTATTCTTGAGAGCTTCACTATTATGGCTCATAGAATTCATTGTTAAGACCGAATTTTTATGAAGACCACATACATCTTTGAAATGACATTTGAAATGGTGATTGTGGTGATACTGCTAGTGGTGATGGAGGAAGAAAGAAGCAGGTAGACTCTTTTTGGAAACATTTTGGCATTCATAACCTTGCAGCACGATTTTAGGCTGCCTGGAATACAGGCATCTTTACAGTTATAATATATTGTAGATAATAATTTCATATTCTCTTTCATACATTCTCTCTGATATTTAATTCCCTCAAATTCATGAAAAGTTGTTGGATGAGCTGAAGGAATAGCAAACAGATTTTTTTTCCTATAGATTTCTTGGGCATTCAGCAATGAAGATGCAATATTCTTTTTTGGGTAGAAAATCCCATTTAAATCTGATTTTTCCCCTTTTAGTTCTTCTTGGCTCATACTAAATACTCTGATAAGCTATCTATAATATTTTTCACTTATAAGAAGTCAACCAGTCATATTTTTGGTTTTGTCCCTGCACTACCTTCTTTTTTAATCTAATAGCATTCTATGACATTTTAGTCTCTGATTAAACCAACATAGCTCCAAAATAACACGATGAATCTGTAATTAATATGAATACTGTAGAATTAGAAATCTTGAGAAGTATAGATTGCAATTACTGGATAGTTGATCAATATTCTTCTATAATAAAAAACAGATTTTCTTGATATATTATTCAGTTATGAGTATGGTAGAAAGCATTTAATCATGTTTTCATTAATATACTAATCCTTGAACATTTTGCTTTTAATGTAGCATTTTGATTGTAATATCATATTTTATATGTTTTTGGAAAGGAAATTCCTATCTCCCCCTATGAACTGCTAGTCTAATCTTCTGCGACTTCTAACTCTCAACTATCTTGCTGGGAAGTCTGAGTCATCACCATCTCAATTCATATGATGAACACCACATTTGACCTTGAAGAGCTGAAGCTTTACTTTGTTTTCTGATGCTTTGTGTAACCATTGGAAGAAAAGTTGATTGACACACAATTGGGTATGTAAAAGCATTTCAATTGTATGTGTTGCATCTTTCTTCAACGACTTATCCAGCTACAGTTTTACTCAACCCCTCTCCTGAAAAGCACTAAAGAGAGAACATTTGTTGAAGAGTAAATATGGGGCTGATGATACAAGATTAACATTTTTTTAAAGTAGCTATTTTTAGCTATAAAATTTAAAATAATTTCTTAATGAAAACAAAGTCTAAATGAGAAATAATATCACCTGTGATATTCAGAAGTTGTGGGTGCTCCATCATTGGAAGATTTCAAAAGAGACTGGACAATCATTTATCTGAAATGGTATAGGGTCTCCTGCTTGAGAAGGGGGTTGGACTAAAAGACCCTCAAGGTCCCTTCCAATTCTATTGTTCTATGTTCTGTATTCTATAATTGATTTAGCTACAAAACATTCACCAGAATAAAAACATTCCTCTTCAGATATAACTCATTAAGTTAAAGTAACGAAATAGGAAACAGAATTGTTGTAGGCATAAGAATCCCAAGCCTTCAAGATGTTGCTAAACTTCAGTTCCTAGAACCCCTGTCTAGCATGGTCAGTGGAAAGATTTTCTGTAGTTCATAGACAGCCAGAAATTTCTTATCCCTACTAAAAAAATGTAGGAAGTATAAAAGACTTCTGAAGCTAAAGCTCAAATACTTTTGCCATTTGAGATTTCCTTAACTAAGGACAGGTTGTTGCATCCAGTTTTATTGTTGTTGTTGCTGTTGTTGTTTTTTAAGCATGTGATAAGTCATGAGTATAAGCATGTGGTAAGTCATGAGTATAAGTCATGAGTATGGGCAACATTCAAAAAGATAGACATATCTCTATAGAAAATTTTGTGGATATTTTTTCTGTCACTCTGACCTAGCATCAGTGCAACAATGTAATTGGCAGAAGATCAAAAGAAACTTGGACTAATAGAGCTTTTCTTCTTCTTTTTTTTCATTAAAAAAATCAAATGGAGCTTGCAGAGTTAGTTTTAAAAGCAATAAACAGAATAAAAAGAAAGGCGATTGGAATGATCAAAGTTGTATATATAAGTACTTATGTAGTACACAATGACCCACCGACAGACTATATATTGCATCCAGATGTTGGGAAATAAGTGAAAGGAGAGATGCTGAATGCACAAAAAAAAAAGGAAAGGAAAGCAATCCTTGCCTGCATCAGAAGCTTAGATAAATATTTTGTTAGATACTGAACTGAAATGCTTCTTACTTAAAAACCTATAGCCCTAGATCTGATCATTTACTGAAACAAATAACCATATACGGATTCATATTCCTTTCTTAACTATCACTTCATATTTTGGAGCAACAAAAATAATTCCTTTTTCTCTTCCTTTTCTATCAGCAGCATGGAGTTTAACTTCATAAGCTTCCATAGGCTCCTTTTCTATTGGTTCTAGGCTAGTTTAGACAACAATTATTCTCCCTGTGTAAAATGTTAAATTAACCCAATTTTTTACAACAGCTCAAGTGTAGGAAGAAAGCTAACACCAAACAGGGTTTTTTTTTGTCTTGCCAAGCACTCTGTTTTTTACTTTTTTCACCCGCATCTCGTTTCTAAATATGGAGGCCAAGGCATTCACAAGGAGGAGATTAAAAAGTTAAAAGCCCTACCTTTTGTTTTAGCAAAACAAAATTAAAAAGGGAAGATGCTTTGATTGCTCAGTCACCCCCACCATCTGGATTCTTTTGAGCTCCACTGCAAATATACCCCTATTAGTGGCTATGGCAATCTCTCTTATGGTTCCAAGATTTTCCATCCTTCTATGTTCAAGTCAGAGTTGGATAGGAAGTGTTTCTTCTTCATATTAACAGTCTGTAACCTATGTTATTCTTGTTCTAAACTTTTATCAGCCTACAGCCTACAGCCCACAAAATCACAGAAACTTAGTCAATAATTAGCAGGAATGTCCAGCAATTCAGATAATGCCTGAGAAATTAGTGTTCTCACGATCATGATAAAATGTGAGAGTAAAGTCAGATGTACTTTCTTGTGCTCACAGTTGGGCACTGCAATGAGTAATTGAGCGCATAAAAAGTTAGTGAGGCATGAATAACTCACCAAATTCCTACTCCTACATTCAGGGAACCCCATTGTTTCAGTCTATAATTAAAAAGAAAAAGAATTAAAAAGAAGTCAGAAAGGAGTTTATTATTAATATTTATTATCCTTAAATGAAAAGACTGACATTGTGTTTTAGTATTCCTTCATTACAATTATTATTATTACTGAATCCATGCATACTGACAAGGCTGCTGCTCCTCAAGCAATCTCACCCTATTACTAATTCATGGATCACTTTATTGGAATTATTGTGCACTAAACTAATTCCAACAGTGTAATTTTAAACAAGTTTACTATTTTCATTAGTAAAAACAGAATTATTGGCAGAAGTCAACTTCTACCTGCCCAATCTTTAAGTTCTTGTATCCTGTACAACTCTTTACAATTACAATTTAGCTATTGCAAAGATATATCAATGTCATTTTCTGTTTTGCTTCAGCTTAATTTCCAATTCATACCATTAAAAAACTCACTAAAATCTTATTTTAGAAAGAAATGCAATCACTAAATATCAATTTAAATAGAGCTCTGAGTTTGGGGAAACAATAGTTCTGTGAATTGTTCTGCCAGTACACATTAAAATTTGAAATCATAGAAGAAAATATGCATACAAAATTCAGATCTAGTGTCTCTGGAGATGCAGGTACATCTCCAAGCAATAACTGATATTCTTCAAGGACACAGTTGTCTGCTATGGCTGTAGGCCTCTTCTATTCATAAGACTCTGAAGATGAACTATAGTGAAGAGCATGCCCAGCCTTGTTTTATTGCATTATT
>NW_015387747.1:134036-139209 GCF_001527695.2 Protobothrops mucrosquamatus | reverse complement strand
TGAATTTCATCAAACTAAATGAAAAACATAAGTTTAAAATTCTGAAAAAAATGTCTCTGCCCAAAAAAGAAGTTAGAGTTAAGCAATTCATTTGATTACTACTTCTCTGGTTCTATTTCTTTAAACACCCGTCACCCTGACACCCAAGATAAACACCTGCTTGGCTGATTAAAAAATATTTAGCTGATTAATAATATGTTATAATTCATTCATCAAGTATATTTGGGTAAAATATCCTAGGTTTGCATATTCATATCAGTAAATGGATTATATTTGTTTTATTCATTATTTTGAAAAGCATGTATAGTTTCTGGAGTATTAGTAACCACTGCTACTACTATTACTACAATTTATCAGGGCTGCTGCTTTGGCAAAGAAAGAAAAAACTGAATTCATTGCATGAGGATGCTTATGAACAGTAGACGACAAAATTTTAAAAGGTTCCAAGCAGTAAAATGCAGAATATCTCTAATTACTTTACATTACGTACAGCATATTGCCCCCAACAATCTGAGTCCTCATTTTACTGACGTCGGATGGATGGAAGACTGAGTCAATCTTGAGCCATTCAGAATTGAAATACTGCAGTGAGCAGTGAGTTAGCCTGCAGTACTGCATTCTAACCACTGCAACACCAGTGATGGCACTCACATATTTCTCCTGGTGGGAAGGCATCATTGTTATACAATTGATTCTGTAGTGCAAGCAATCTTCCTTCATTTGAAAGCAAATGGTCAGCCTGCATTGTATGACCTACTGAATTAAAACAGAGTTGAGTGCTTAAAAACTGAGATCCTCAAATACAGAAAAATTTGGCCTGGAGTTTGAAACATTTATAGTATCTCATCTTATATCTGGGTAACCTCTGTTCCATGAATTGAAATAGTCCCAATTTTCATTTACTAAATATTCAGTGGGAGGACTACAAATTACTTCTCCCAATGCATCTCCTATCCCAAAGTTCTACACCATCTGCTCCTTCACTATGATACAGCCATGAACTTTGCCCACCACCCACATTTTTATATTAAAGTGAGTCAGTGGCAAATTACCACTTTAAACTCTCTTGATACTTTTAAATATCACCACTCCATGGCTTTGTCCATCTGTTGCCTGTTCCAATGGCGCTTAATCATTAAAGGAGATTTGACTTCAAGGTTTTTTCTTGAACATGAGCACAGCTTTCATGAAGAAAAATGCAAGGGATACGCATTGCAACATCACTAGCCCTTGTAAATAGCTCTCCTTGCCCTTCACAATAGGAATAAAGGAATAATAAAATAGACAAGCCCTGATTTCTCTTTTATCCTTGTGAACAGTTATGAACAAAGAATTATCTTGCTTCAGAAGCCAGATTAAACTAAAACAGTCTTCCCTGCAAAATAACATGCTTTTGAGTCATAAATAGCCAGGCATGACCCAAACCTCCTTATTAAAGTTTTTGTTTTCATTCTTTTTTTCCTTTACCCTAGATACTTTTGCTAGATAAACATTATAGCCTCTTCCCATACCTGATGTTAATGGTGTCAAAATCTCATAGCTGTCCCATTACCTGCTCATCAAAATCATATTGCATGTTTGCTACAAGCAAGCTGGATATATAACTCCTTATTTGCTTGTTTATTCCTTCTTAGTATATGTTCTGTGCTGCTTCAATTGAACTTATTCTAAACATTTTAGTATTGTTCTATCTAAAACAACATCGGGAAACAATGTAATAACACAAAATATCAGGGCTTTTTTTGTCATAGAATGCCCAGAACGGAGTTCCGGCACCTTTTTTGGATGGAACCTTGTAGGGTAGGCAAGGCGGGTTGTATGACATGTGTGAGTTCCGGTACCTTTTTTTTTTTTTACAAAAAAAGCACTGCAAAATATTAGCATGCATATATATTCCTTAGACTCAGCACCATTTCTTACTCTGACAAACTCTCTAACATCATCAATACCATCTCCAAATCCTCTTTGAGAAAGCTAGAAATGTACAAATTTCCTAAACATAATCAGTAACAGAGCTAAACTTGCCATAAAAAGGAGGTATCCAAAATAATATTTACTTGTCATCTTGCTAAATTTCTCAGTGGGTTGAGATTCTAGAGTTCCTGCCTAACATTCACTGAGTACACAAGTACCCTTTGGACCAATGTCTTAAACTGCATCCAGAACCAACCCAGAACCAGAGTAGTAGCCGGTGCCGCTTCCACTGCATGGATATCCCATGATAGTAGCCAGTTTGTCTCTTTAACAAAGGGCAATGGAAATAGCAATAGCATTTAGGCTTATACACCATTTCATAATGTTTTACAGCAGTCTCTGAGCAGTTTACAGAGTCAGCATATCCCCCCCCAACAATCTGATCCCCATTTTACTGACCTCAGAAGAATGGAAGGTTGAGTTAACCTTGAGCTAGTCAAGATCGAACTCCTGGCAGTGGACAGTGTCAGTCTGCAATACTGCATTCTAACCACTATGTCATCATGGCTCCTCATTTTGCACAAGATGAGGTTCCTAGATGGTCTTGAAGGACCAATTATGTCAAACCAAACTTGTATATTACTAACTTGTTTCTAGCCTAAATTAACATTTTCTTTTCTTGATTGATTATATGTCATCAAATCAAATATTATATGCCATCACATCCATATTATTTCTGTAGGATGATATTCAGGTCTTCCAACAGGGTATCCATCTCTACTGTCACTGAGTCCATCCATTTTCTTACTGGTTCTCTAGTTCTCTGCTCAGCTACCTCCTTACATGTATCCTATTTAGTTCAATCCTTGGTGATTCACTGCTGATGTACTGATTTTGCTCAGCTCATTCCTTGACTGTGGCATGGAGAATCAACAAGTTATGGAAGAAGAAATTCAGTCTATAAAAGAACATTAGGATGCTATAAATTTAGAAAGGAGCCTATAACCTTGTATATAATCTTTTTTACCATAACATTAATTCATAGCTTTGTCTGTCAAATGAACTGACAGGATCAGTATCAGTACTGCATTCTTTTGGCCAATAGAAATAAAAAAAGAGGAATTCCTCCTCTGCCCCCCAAAAGATATGGTGAAAATCATATACAAGTTTTTACAGGAGGATGTAACATAATTAACATATGTATTTCTCTACCGTGGGAGTTTAAGAGAGAAGAACTGTAAATATAATACTAAAGATGGACATTGGATCATTACAGCTAGAATGTAACTTTCTCTCTGGTACCAAGTGATGGTAATGCATTAATATATCAAAATGTTAAATAGCTGTTTATATTTTCTGAGTAAATTTATGAATTAATCTTTGCTTCATAAGGCAAAGGACTTGCTTTTTACTGATCTGGAAATAATTCACCTGAGTGCTTTGCAAATTTATTCCTATAAGAAGATTAGCAGTGGCCAAACAAAAAACAAAACCACACACAATCCCCCCCCCTTCAACTACTACCTTCATTGAAAAATCTGAAAAAGTGCTTCATCCAAAATGACTGCTCCAAATGGCAAATCGTTCTAATAAAACATGACCTGTCTGGAAAGAGGCAATATTCTATTGGTCAGGTAAATTCCTTAAGCAAATGTAGGATAACTAATAGAGTTTTATTTGACTAAGTTTCCTCTTTGACTAAGTCTTCTTCCAGATATCTAGTGTTTCTGCGCACTTCATCATGCCTGCTCCAAAGTATACCTGATATTGAATGCCAAGTGTTCATTTTCTCAAGCTAACTGAAGTTATGGGCCTGAAGAATAAATCTGCTGCTTCTGAATCTTCACTCCCAATTGGTTGTGATTCATGCTTTGTAACTATCCATCATAATGTTGTTCTGTGATGCATGGCAGAATGTATTGTGTCACTGATATTCAGTTATTCACCAACATTCTTTTTACTTAGAAAATTTTTCATCTTTGGGAAGAAATATCCAGTGACACACAGTTTTGATAGCTATTTGATATCCATTTTTCTCTGTGCTGAAAACTCCTAGGAAGATCTAACTAGATTTCTTCCAGTGCAATATTTTCCCAGTCAAGCTGCCATTCTAAAATTGTAGCTTTCCATTCTCAGAATTCTCAGCAATGATCTTGCCAGCCAAGGAAGTCTGAGAGTTGAGGTTCATATATATAGAAAGTACCAAATTGGGAAAAGCTGTTCTACATGACGAAGAAGCATATATTTGAGTAGGACCGAAAGGTAGCTCATCTTCATTACTGTAACCTATCTTTTTGCTTAGTAATCAGAAAGTAGCAAGTGTAGCATTGTTTTGAAAATACTTTATAGGTACAGAAGAGGATTGGAAAACTGGAGCTATGGCATTATTCACATTGGTTTTGTGGCTAACAAATGACAGGGTCCCTTGATTGATTGATTGATTGATTGATTGATTGAAAAGGTCAGATCTTTTTAGACCAACTTTATTGAAGAGTCATTATACCATCCCCTCATTTCTCTCAACTTTGTTAAATACTGCTTTGTCCATATTGGTTTTCTGGCTTCCTTGGATACTTATACGTTTTTATTTGAATCATGCACAAAAGATCTTTCAAAATTATCTACACATTTGCGGCAAAGAAATTGGGTGAATGAATTTTATGTAGTCCTCCAGAGAAAGGGAAAAAAATCTCCAATACTTCCTGAAGTATTACCAGTGATAATTCAACTTGAGGGAAAATAAGAGATTATTCCCCCCAAAATGCTTTTCCTTTAAATGTAATTGAAGTATAGCAAGCCCCAGATATTGCAGATTGATGGAGAGAAGAATATACCATGAAAAGGAAGCCATTCACACATTTGGCATGCCCAGCTCCTATCCCAAGTGATGTAAAAAATGCTGATCTTAAATCATGAAAATATCTCCAAACTTCCCTTCTCCTTTGAAAAAAATTCTAAAATTCTCTTTGATCTAATTGAATGAGAACTGGTGGAGAAAAAAATGTAGGAGATTATATCTATGCTGAAGTTTACCTGATATGAACTGCAAAAGTTAAATTGTGTGAGGTAGTAAATACTGTAAATGTCTCATTTAATAAAATTCTAATGCATTATACATCCTATTTATGGATTTAATTTAGACATTTTAGGGAACATGCAACTGTCTTGGTAGACTTCTGAATAAAGATCAATACTAAGGAGATTCCTATTTAAAAATAAATGATAATGATTTAAACTACAAACAGTCAAATACACAGAA
>NW_015387747.1:122540-134016 GCF_001527695.2 Protobothrops mucrosquamatus | reverse complement strand
TGTGAGGTAGTAAATACTGTAAATGTCTCATTTAATAAAATTCTAATGCATTATACATCCTATTTATGGATTTAATTTAGACATTTTAGGGAACATGCAACTGTCTTGGTAGACTTCTGAATAAAGATCAATACTAAGGAGATTCCTATTTAAAAATAAATGATAATGATTTAAACTACAAACAGTCAAATACACAGAAACAGCTTCACAGACAGTCCTCACAGACATAATAAACAAAGGAAAATGAGAAATATTTTTAGTCAATATGTGAGATATACCTATAAGATTTTTTTCTTCTTTTTATGACCTGTAATTCCTTTATTTGATGTAGAGTCAGGGCTGAGCATTACTGGCCCAATACCCTTCCTGATGCCTACATGGAGTTCGCAGCAGATATTTTCTCCTTACGCACTGATAGAGAAACGTTTGCCATTGCCTAGGATTGAACACTCAACCTCCAAGTGGGAGGTAAGCATCTTCACCTGTAGACCACTGCACTGCTCCTTCTAGGCCACCATGCCACTCCCTCTAGGTCACCACACTGCTCATAGACCTATAAGGATACAGAGACTAAAAAACAATGCACTTTTGTATATTTTAACCAAGTCAAAAACATTGTTTTAGTTCATTATTAAAAAGAAGGTCATTTTTCTGAGACAGCATTAAAAATATAGCTATCTATTGGAACCAGCAATTAAAAATTCTTTAGCCTGTCCTGTCCAATATAAATTAAAGTTTAGATTGAGAAGTTCTTATTTCTACCTGAATATTTAATTAATTAAATTTGTTTTCTGTGCTCTAATTGCTGCTCATAATTTGTCATCACAGATATTTCCACATTTTGGCTATTGAAGTTACTCATTATTAATTTTTTAGTATTTATCTTTATTCATTCAAGATTAATCAAAATTTCAACATTTCAATTCTCTTGTAAAATATTCTGCACTTGTTACATTACTTTATTGTTCTGGTGATATATATGGGATTACATCCCAAGGTTCTCAAGGAACTGGCAGATGTGATCTCAGAACCAATGAACTATATTTTTCAAAGATCCTGGAGCACTGGGGAACTACCAGAGGACTGGAAAAGAGCTGATGTAGTTCCCATCTTCAAAAAAGGGGAAAAAATGGATCCAGGAAATTACAGACCTATCAGCCTGACTTCAATACCTGGGAAGATTCTGGAAAAGATAATCAAACAACGAATCAGCGAACACCTAGAGGCAACATGGCTTTGTCAAAAACAGATCATGCCAGACATATCTTATTGCATTTTTTGACCAAGTGACAAAATTAGTGGATCAGAGGAATGCTGTGGATATAATTTACTTGGACTTCAGTAAGGCATTTGATAAAGTAGATCACAACCTACTACTTGATAAGATAGAAAAATGTGGGTTAGATAGCATCATCACCAGATGGATTCACAGCTGGCTGACCGGCATACTCAGTGTGTGGTTCTCAATGGAACTGCATCTACATGGAGGGAAGTGTGTAGTGGGGTGCCCCAGGGATCTGTTCTGGGCTCAGTGCTGTTCAACATCTTCATCAACGATTTGGACAAGGGGATAGATGGGGAACTCATCAAATTTGCAGATGACACCAAGCTGGCAGGAATAGCCAACACTCCAGAAGACAGGCTTAAGATATAGAAGGATCTGGACAGACTTGAACACTGGGCGCTATCTAACAAAATGAAATTCAATGGTGAAAAAAGTAAGGTTCTACATTTAGGCAAGAAAAACCAAATGTACAGGTATAGTATAGGGGGTACCTTGCTCAATAGTAGTAACTGTGAGAGGGACCTTGGAGTCCTAGTGGACAATCATTTAAATATGAGCCAGCAGTGTGTTGCAGCTGCCAAAAAGGCCAACACAGTGCTGGGCTGCATTAACAGAGGGATAGAATCAAGATGACGTGAAGTATTAATACCACTTTACAATGCCTTAGTAAGGCCACACTTGGAATACTGCATCCAATTTTGGTTACCACGATGTAAAAAAGATGTTGAGACCCTAGAAAGAGTACAGAGAAGAGCAACAAAGCTGATTAGGGGACTGGAGGCTAAAACATATAAGGAACGGTTGCTGGAGTTGGATATGCCTAGTTTAATGAAGAGAAGGATGAGGGGGGACATGATAGCAGTGTTCCAATATCTCAGGATTGCCACAGAGAAGAGGGAGTCAAGCTATTCTCCAAAGCGCCTCAAGGCAGGACAAGAAGCAACGGATGGAAATTAATCAAGGAGAAAAGCAAGCTAGAACTAAGGAGAAACTTCCTGACAGTTAGAACAATTAACTAGTGGAACAACCTGCCTCCAGAAGTGGTGAATGCTCCAACACTGGAGGTTTTTAAGAAGAGACTGGAAAGCCATTGTCCAAAATGGTATAGGGTTTCCTGCCTGAGCAGGGGGTTGGATAAGATGACCTCCAAGGTCCCTTCCAACATTATTATTGTTGTTGTTGTTGTTGTTGTTGTTATTATTATTATTATTATTATTATTATTATTATTTACATATACATGTATGTATGTACATATACATACATATACATATATTTAATATGATATATTTATATTATGTATGTATGGTCTGATGTATTTATTAAAATATATTGAGAGACTGAATGAATTTAACATTTAAAACACACTAAAATCTGGAAAATGTAAATCAATAGCAGAGTAAGTACTTACACATCTGCTTAAGTTCAATATGTTCCCAATGGTTATAAAGTTTGATTATGTTGCCAATTGGAACAAGAATTTGCACTAAAATTTGTCAAATCTCAGGTAGTCATTGCTAACATATTTATATAAGTACAAAGGTTAATAAGGGGAAAAGTCCTAAAAAATAGTCAGATTCTTCTCAAGTACAATTAAAATGTGGCATAATACCTTTTTGAAAAGGTCAATATGTCTTTAAAAGTTTAATATCAGCATATAAGGGAACATAGTCCATAGTGCAAAGCAATAATGTACAATATTAAAAAGCAAAATCAATGTACAATATTAAAAAGCAGAATTGATTATATCTATTAATACAGTTAATTAGATGAGCATATAATGAGTTATGGTATTTCTGGAAAGGAATCAATGAGTGGTTTATGAGATAACACATAATTTGTATTAAGTAAATATATGCCAAGGCAATACTTTTCCAATAAGAATTACTGGAGTAAGCTTTATAAATATCAAGCTTATAGTTACTGATCAAGTAGGTTGAATTCAGGAACCAACAACTATCCATTAATGATATCAAGCACTTTATTTATTTATTTATTTATTTATTTATTTACATTTATATGCTGCACATTTCATAACAATTGACTCTGGGTGGGTTACAATGTCATAAAATAACAATATAAAACAATTAGAATATGTAAAACATGAAAAATATTGAGTATGAAAACTTAAAACATTAAAGTTAATGACAAACTAGATAAAAAGACCAATATTTAAACTATTAAACACCTCCAGCATGGGTCGCCCTTTCATAGGGGCCCCAAGCCAGTTAACAGAGTGAGATTTTCAGGACTTTTCAGAAGGCCAGGAGACTGGGGCAGATCTTACTTTGAAAGGCACGATATTCCAGAGAATGGGAGCCATGGCAGAAAAGGCTCTTCTCCTGGAACCCACCAGCCAAGCAAGGAAACTCTTGTGCAAAATCCAAGAAACCCCCTGCCATTCACCTCAGAGAATATATCTTTGGCTGGATGCGTACCCTGATTCCTATGCCCCTGACACTATTTTAAATGTCTTATCAATACACTTTCCAGTAGGAACTGGGGACTAGTTGCACAGGTTCAGAATTTCAAGAAGTTTAAAACTAAGAAATAAGAACTTGAGAGAGAGTGAAGTAAACAGAGGTAGAAAAGAAAGAAAGAAAAATGATTAGTTGCTTTTGTTTGGACACTGTGTTAGCAGTAAGGAAATCAGTGCTGGCAATCATTAGAAAGAAGGATCTCTTTCCCAAAGACTAGAGAGGCAAGTAAATGAAACTTAAAAGATTTCTGAGAAAAGGAAAAAAAAAGTTAGAACTGTGGCTATACATAGATGTATACACATATACAGAGAAACACAAAGATTGAAAGGGCAACAGCCTTGAGGCCTGACTACAAATGTGTAGGGGCAAGATAACCTAATAAGAGGCAAACTAAAAAGATAGAATAAGTAATAAAGCAAACAAAGCATTCAGGGGAAAAGAACTTTTTATTTGTAAGCAAAGAGTAAAGAGGAAAACATATTTTTTCCTTTAATGTTTTGCCCACTTGAGAATGCATTTCCTGCAACTAACAAGGGAGAAAGAAGCAGCCTGGGAGGAGTGCAATGAAAAAAATGGTCATAGTTGCTCAGCCAATGGAGATAGAAAGCATTAGTATCTGGAGTCGGGGTTTAAGTGGTTAAATGATAATATATGTATTGCAATGCCATAATGCAATTCCTTACTTTTTCTACTTGCATTCTTTATTGCTTACAAGCATGTAAGGACTGTAACTTATATAATGACAACAGAATAAGGGACATTTGGTTTGGTTAAATATATATTGTGCTTTTAAAATGTACTGTACCTTTGGGAAGCCTGAATGGTCTGTTGGGTATGAACTGCTAGCTATGAGTATGTTTCCCCTAGAAGGAGATTCATCCCACTGAAGAATAGCCTACTATTGAAAGAAGGCTTATAGTTTAAATCATTCTTTAGTGTTATATTTGCCTTCCATCAAAGAAGGGGTCCCAAAGTAGAGTTTAATAGAGGCTATGAATTCTATGAAACAAATTGAATTTCATTGT
The DNA here is from genome assembly GCF_001527695.2 of Protobothrops mucrosquamatus. Lineage (NCBI taxonomy): Eukaryota > Metazoa > Chordata > Lepidosauria > Squamata > Viperidae > Protobothrops > Protobothrops mucrosquamatus. The sequence goes on along the minus strand of NW_015387747.1, from coordinate 129,228 downwards.
GCTGGGGAAAGCATGGGGTTACCATGCAGGCAAACATCTGCTTATTCTAAATGGCTCAATTTGAATTGATAAAAAACTGTAATTGTAGGCCATCTGGAAAGCCAATGATCATGAATACATGATGGTTGCCAAGTGCCCGAATTGCAATCATGTTTGCATGAGGATGTTACGATGATTGTAAATGCAAAGACCAGTCATAAGTCAGTTTTTTCAGCACCATTGTAATTTTTAATGGTGGCTGAACAAATGGTGTTAAGTTGAGGACTAGCTGTATACGCACCTGCTTTCTGAGTACCATCCAACCTATACTCTACAGTCAACTGAGGAGATTCTGCTTAAGCCACTACTAGTATATCATAGTCCTAAAATGACCATCCTCACAAAGATCAGGAGAACAAGGAAAAAATGTTTCAAGAATCACACCCTATGCTTCCAGACATAAAGAACTACCCCAATTATCTCTGCCCTGGATTTAACAGATTCTGAACTTGTGGCAACCAAATCTTCCCAAATTTGATACAGGTCTTTTTATCTGATTCTTGATTCCTTTCCTCTCTATTCTTCTTGACTTCTTTTCTGGTGAATTTATTTTTGTATACTGAACCTACCTTTAATTTAGGATCAAAAGATAAGCCTTGCAAATAACACATGAATAAACTGCTGTTCATAGGACCAGAATATTCTGGTGGGTTGACAGAGAGCAATGGTCAGGTGGCAAGCCCTTTTGATGGTAACCCTCCATTTATAAGTCTAAAGTACAGCTGTTCCCACAATGTATCATTTTAAATAACAATCTTCAGTGAACTTAATATGGTTCCTTTCAGAATTGCAATTTCAGTAATATTATAGAAAATTATTGTTACAATCATCTTCAATTGACATCGCCCAGCTGTAGCTGGGCGATTAAAAATGAGTTAATAGCAAAATTAATTCACTCTTTAAGTCACTAAACTACACAATGATAGGAGTATTTCACTGCAAAACTAAGACATAATTTCACTCCTTCTCTTCACAGAGAATATTATCCATTCATCTGTATAGGCACTATATCATGACTACAAGTTGATATAATCATTTCAGGATCCTGGGAAATACAATGTTACGGTGCTTCTTGCAAAATTACTAGCAATTGTTGTTTGGGAACTTTGAAGATATAGTTTGAGTGTGGAATAAAGCTAGAATCTTGTTTGTGTAGAACTTAATTCTAGAGATTGACTTTCTATTGACTAAAATGGAACCTAATTATAAACAAGTAATTTTTTTGAGAAACTCCTATACTTTCCACTCAGTACTGTAGAATAAACTCAAGATATGCCACAGATATTCCAGATACACGTTGTCAAAGATAGATGGGAGGCATAGCAATTATTTTTTTCTTTCCATATTTCAAGCTCAAACATCTATCTATCTATCTATCTATCTATCTATCTATCTATCTATCTATCTATCTATCTATCTATCTATCTATCTATCTATCTATCTATCTATCTATCTATCTATCGTATAGAGCTGCCCATCACACAAGAAAGTGCAGAATTAACTCTTATAGTTATTATATTTACAATTGCCATCTTAAGGATTATCATAAAAAGATTAAAATGCCATACTGTATCTATGCTAACTATCAGAATTGCAATGATTTATATAATATCATGGGTAGAAATTCCTTACATAAAGGTTGTTATCCAACCAAGGTATGCTTAAATTAACAAATTAAGCCACAAAAGATACCAAAAGCATTGCTCAGAATGATTAGAATCTACTACAGACTTTAATAGGCATTACATATAAGCCACGTCATTTGATTAACATACCCTTAAGCAAATAATTTCTAGGCCACTACAAGGTAGCTTGGATTCAGCTCAAAAGTTTATAAACATGACTCATACAATGAAAACCTGTAAATGCTTTATCTGTTCTCATGTATATTCACAAAATGAATTTCGACTGAAGCTGCATACCCGTGTAAATATAAGCATAAGGCAAAATCCAATCTCTGGTGCATATTATATGAAATATTCTGTTCCTCAAGATAAAACATGCATTAACTTAATTTCAGTTTAGGCACCTGCTTATTCATCTTGGCAAATTATAGCTCCTGGTAGTGTTTTCTTGATGCTTTATACAATTTAATATCTTAATTTTTTTATTCCTTATATTTGTTGCACACTGCCTGAAGATGCATAAGGTGACAGGTGTTATTGAAGTGTTTTAAATAGCTGTATGATGGGGGAAATAAACTAGCAAATTAAATGAGAAATAAATAATGGAGACCTGCATTGAGCCATAGGGAGAAGTTCTGCCATCTTTAAAAAAATCCATCTATACTTTGGGACTGTCTACTCCCACTTCTATATAGTTCTAATTTCACATTTTTTTTAAAGAAAAGAAAACTCTTTCAAAATGTATATTTAAATACATTTTTTCCAAAATACATATTTAAATCTGCTTCTCAAAAATGCATATTTATAGGATTTGGCCTGCCTAAGGAACACCGTACTATCTCCATCCCACCCCATCATTTGCATAGCCCTGACTTTTCTAGTTTGAAAAGCATGAAAGACCTGTTTCTACTGTTGAGCACTGGGTTTCAATATTGATTGAACCTGTTTGCTTATGGCAATTATTGACTGATGAATTTTGCTCTGTGAGGATTTATTTGCTTGCTTGCTTTTAATGCTTTTTACTTTATTGCATGTTAGCTATACAGAGTTGTATGTTCATGGAAAGGAAGGGAGGGAGGGAGGAAGGAAGGAAGGAAGGAAGGAAGGAAAACTTTCAGAAGAAACTTTTTAATATAAAATGTTATGTCACAGTATACTCTTATTTATGGAAAGCATTTAAACAGACTTAAGAGTCCATATTTTGTGCCATGAGCAGCTTGGAGGATGGAAAAGTCAAATGCATTAATTAAAATTAATTATATAAATAAAAATATAGCTTTTGCCTATCTGAAAAAAAGAGAGGTAACTTGGTAGACTATGAGAAAACAATCCCACAAAGTCCTACATTTCCAGAATTCATCAAATATCATAATTAAAGAAGAAAAAAAGAGGAAGAAGGAAAAAAAATTTAACAGCATTTAAACTGTGTTTAAACAGCTTATGCTTACATGGAATATTGAAGAACTCTTCAGACTATGGCCTGTTAAATAGAGAAATGGGGCTCCCTTGTCCCTTAAGCTCTTCTAAAGTGTTTTGGCATGAAGAAATGAAATTTGTCTCCTTTATAAGCAAACACATTTTTTGATAAGTGGATAAACAGCATGCAACTTTAGCAGACTCAACAACCACGTTTGAATTTGAGGTATATACTGGTGGCAGATGCCATTTTCTAAGAGGAGGTGAATGGAAAACAAATAATGGACAGATACAAGCCAAAACCTACATTTGATTTAATTTAAATATACATTTAATGAAAAGTAAATCAAAGTGAAATGCAGCAGGCCTTTACAGGGACCATAGTTACTGAGATTGACCTTCTATGCAAAGCCAGGGGAAAGGTCCTTCTTTGCCATGCTGTGGAATGCCTTGCTTCCTGAAATACTTTAATTGGAGACATTTAATACCTGGCTGTTCCACTAAATATTCAGACTCCAAAAACAGGTAGCCTGTTAGATTGCATTTTATGTTGCATGTGCTAAGACTTTTTCTGCAAACATTTTAAATAAAAATATTATAAACCTCCTTGAGTCCTATGAAAATGGATGGCATATAAAATCTTGCAATAAACAAATATGTATATTTTATAATTGGTATTCATTTTTCTTTTAATTACATTAAACATTACAATATGGCAGCAATATCTAAAGATGCTGGCCCCTCATATTCTCTAACTTTCTACTGGGCAAAGCACAATCAACTATGTAAGTGTTTACATGGCTTAGTTAAATCAAGATCACTAGTTATTTGAATATATACTTTCCTATTTTAACAGTGTATTCTCATATCATGGCATATAAAGAAATATAGTAATAATGATTACTGTAGACCAGACATGTTAAGCTTGCAACATCACATGACGTCGCGAGACGTATCGGGACTGTTTTGCCATTGCTGGCAATGGAGTGGGCACAGCTTCCGGATGATTCGTCCGGCCCATGGGCCGGCGGTTTGACAGCCCTGCTGTAGATATAAGGCATAAAATATAGTTAAATTTTTAATTCACACATACATAAACAGTTTTCAAAGTTATTTTTTTTTTCACATAGTGGGAACCATTTTAATTTCTTAAAATTCTCTGGTCAGGTTATGGTGAGAAAGCAGAACTTATATTTGTATGCGTTTTCTCTTGGAAAGGAAAAGGACCCCTAGCTGGCCACCATTATATCACTAAAGATTTCTAGGCCAAATGGACCACATCTCAGGGTACTAAAAAAACTAACAGAGATAAATATAGAATGAGTCTCAGTAGTCCCCAAAATCTGGAGATCACAGATGATAAATGGATTCAAATCTTCTAGCTCATGCTTCCACAGAAATTGCCTGATCTTCCTGGAAATTTACATATTAGGAGCAGCATATAAGCAGAGCTGATAGCCCTGTAGAGTTTACAATTTAGTAATATATTTAAAAAAAAACAGTTTTGAACTTCTTGTCATCACATGAACAGATATGCTGGTTTAATTATGTTTTGGAACATCTACCTTGCAGATGGCAAGAATTTATGATTGGCTTTAAAAATATATTATTCTCAGCTTGGGAAAAATTACATTGTATAGATATTTTGCTGGTTCCCAAGTGCCCTTATTTATTCAATTTTTGCCATGTTGGTGAATCTTATTAACTTCAGTATGAAATTCCATATTTATTATTCTTTCAGTAAGCAGTTCTTTGGCTTGGTCATACCCTAAATAAATTAGGAATGGTACAGAAAGCCCACAAGCCAACTGATCACTCTATAGTCCATTTCCAGAGAGAAGGAAAACTGTCTATTAAAAATAAAGGGCTCAACTGGGAAGAATTAGATTTACAGCCAGATGTTTATCATCATCCTTCATTACTGTCTCAAACATCAGCTGGGTGTTTGCTGTTCTAATGGGCACAGCAAATATTGATCTCAAAGGTTGTGTCAATAAGTGGCTCAGCTGTAGCAGGTAACCAATAAGGTTTTCTTAAGATTTCCAGTTTTTCCTAGCTTTTCTAGGAAAGCAAAAGCACTTATAAGGCCAGCTTCAGCTGATCTAACACACCTCTTTAATGAGATTGACTGATTGTCATACTCTTGCTTTTTCAAGGCCAGATGTGGGAAACAGGCAAGCTTGATGGCATCTGGTAAAGTTTTGAAATAATTATGGAATCTAGGTCAGACAGAACCAAATAGGGAACTAATTTTTATTTTGCGAAAGACTCTGGTGGGAAATATTTGGAATGATGCTAAATATGACCTCATCTTGAATAGCTTCAATAGGTTAGTAGGCCGATTAAAAGATAACAGAATCCATTTTCAGTTTGAGGCACTTAGAAGCATTCAACAGCACATAAATCTATATGTCTATCTTAGTAAAGAAGTTGTCCTAGGGAAGTTACAAGTGGTCCCCTGGAATCCTAGCACTCAATACTGTTCTGGGAGATACAGAGAGCAATCTGTTGTGTTGAAGTGAATGATTTAACTTGCAGGAAAATGTTTTTAGTAGAGGCTGTAGTATGTATGAATTCCCCCCCCACACACACACACAAACACACACAGAGTAAGAATTTTTTTTTTTAATAAATTTTTATTAATTTTTCATTTAAAAACAAAAACATAGATCATTTATCACAATATCAACCAAAAAAAAATAACACTAATCAATACATTCACGGACGTGTCCGGTGTCCCCCTCCCGCACCGCCCTCTTCCACTTACCACACCTTCCTCCTCCCAACCTACCACCACTCCTCCTTCCTCCCTCTTTCCTACTTCCCTTCCTCACTCAATCACCCGTCTTGTGCAGTTGGGGCACCACCGGACACCTCCTTAAAAAATCATACATATAAATCTATAATACAAACCTACCCCTTTCCCCCCCCCCCCCCCCCAGGACTTCCCAAAGCTAATCTAGGAAATAAACACACAATAATCCAATTCTATTCAAAACTACTCATTATTACTACACACTAGTATAAACTTGCTGTGACTCTAAAATAACATTAAAATACATACAAAATTTTTTAAATATATCAATATTTGATATACATATTTTTGTTCAGAATTTTTAATCAAAAGCTACATAATAATTTTTCAATTCATACTTTCTCTGAATATAATCTATCCATCTTCTCCACATTGAGATAAATTTCTCCTGAGAGTGATCCTTCAGGTACGCGGATATTTTTGCCATCTCTGCAAAATACGATACTTTCTGTCTCCAATCATCCATAGTTGGTAACATCTTTTTTTTTCCAATTTTGAGCAACTAAAGTCCTTGCTGCTGTTATACAATACAACATCAGTTTCATTTCTTTTTGATCCAAATTGTCCATAATACCCAATAAAAATAACTGCGGGGTAAATTTTATCTTTTTCTTAAAAATCTGTTGAATATTCCACCAAATCTTAATCCAAAAGGCTTTAACATCCCTACATGTCCACCAAATATGATAATAAGTAGCATCCATACTACCACATCTCCAACATTTTGGTTGCAAATTCGGATACATGCAAGACAATTTTTGAGGGTCCAAGTGCCATCTATAAAACATTTTAT
>NW_015387747.1:53214-122440 GCF_001527695.2 Protobothrops mucrosquamatus | reverse complement strand
TCCCTTAGATTCTGTGCTTGGGTGAACTTGACATTTCTTACCCAAATTATTTCCCAAGTTTCTAACTTTATTGGTTCTTGAATATTTTGAGCCCATTTAATCATACAGTCTTTAACCAATTCTGTTTCCGAATCAAGTTCTATCAAAACACTATATATTCTCCTAATATGGGCTCTATTTTGATCTTTAATCTGTTTTATCAAGTTCACATCTTCTACCATTAAACCCAATTTTTGATCTATATGCCATCTCTCAACCAATTGAAAATATAAAAACCAGGACTGGAGTACATTATCCTGTCTTAACTCTTCCAATGATTTAATTTGCCAGTCCTGTCCTCTTAACATAAGTAAATCTTTATAAACAATACCTTCTAATTTTGCTCCCCTTACTATTCCTTGTATTGCATGTTCCGGAATAGCCCACATTGGAATTTTTAAATTTACCTTGTATGAATACTTTTTCCAAACTCTCAAAAGTGCAACCCTTAAAATATGAGATTTAAAAACCCGATCAATTTTCTTATCAAAAAATAAGTAAGCATGCCATCCATAATACAAATCCCAACCTTCAAGTATCAAAATATCTCTATTAGTTAAATTAATCCAATCACTAATCCAGGTTAAAACCACTGCTTCATAATATAATTTTAAATTAGGGGAAGAATTTATTAATATAGACATTTGACTGTTGCACATTTTTTAAAAAATAATTTCGTAATAATAATAATAATAATAATAATAATAATAATAATAATAATAATAATAATAATAATAATAATAATAATAATAATAAAGTTGGAAGGGACCTTGGAGGTCATCGAGTCCAACCCCCTGCTCATGTCTGCAATATGTACCTTAGCAGAGTTTCTGCATAAACCTTTTAGAAGAGTAGGTCTAGTTATGAATGAAAGCCTCAAAGTCTTTTTTTTTTCAGCAATCCTAGGTTATATTTGATACCTGACAGTTGCTAAAATAAGGAAATAACAGTTTACACTGTAAGGAGGCATTGCTTTCCCATAAACTGTGTTGAATTTTCTCCTGGGGGCCTTTCTATATTCTGATTTTGCATCTTATTTTTATTTCCCTTGAGGTTAGCAGGTGAACCAGCAAGTTGTATTGGAGATACACAGTGAGACACGGGTGAGAATCCAGATTTTCATTTACCTCAGGGGTGCCAAACTGCTGGCCTGCTGACCAGTTGCATCATGCAGAGGCCGCGCCCACCACAGCTCCAGCAATGCAAAAAAAGTCACGATACTTTGTGACACATCAGGTGATGTGGCGAGTTTGACACCCGTAATCTAGCTTTTCCCTGACAGATAGTGAAAATGAAAGATCTAGCACAGTGGTGGCGAACCTATGGCACGGGTGCCAGAGGCGGCACTCAGAGCCCTCTCTGTGGGCACGCGCGCCGTCGTCCCAGTCCTAGGCCTTTAGCTGGGTTTTATAAAACCTTTTCGCTTTAGGCCTCCGCCGCCGTGTGGAAAAAAAAAGATTCAATCAATCAGTCAATTTCAACTTCTCACGGGGGGAAAAAAGATCTTGCAAAGTTGGAATTGATTGATTGAACTTTTTAGTCCCACCCAGTCTGCCGTTACCACCACAGCCACGCCCACCCAATGGGCCACACCCACCCAATGGGCCACACCCACCCAGCACCCGACGATGCATAAGTGGGTTTGGGGCTGCAGTTTGGGCACTCAGTCTCTAAAAGGTTCGCCATCACTGATCTAGCAGCTGTTTTTTTTCAATTCTGTTTGAAGGTCCAATTCAGGTGATTCAGGGCTGCAGAAATTGGTTTTACTGACAGATTTCTTCATATAAAATGTTTTTCTGCCTTTGGTTATTTAGCAGATTTTGATGAAAAAAGGAAAACCAGTCTGATGCCATCACGTGCCTCCCTTTTCCCCAAGTAATTCAAATCCAGTAAGAATCTTTTGCCTACACCTTTTGCCTCCAGGTTAGCATGATGAAGTTATGATTAAATTTAAAAATATCTAATAAATCTAATAAAAATCTATTGCATCTCCTCTAATCCAGTATATTTATTTTAACTAAAATTAGCTAAAAACAAGCAAAAGTAACTAAAATATACTATTTTAGAGCAACATGAAATTGAAAGGCATGTCGTAAAAAAAATGTTTTTAGCTGAAGAAAATCCTGCCACAGGAAGCAGTGAATTTGCCTTTACCAAGGGTTTTCAGTCAAAGATTGGATATCGTCTGTCAGAGATGCTATAATGAAGTCTGCACTAAGCAGGAAGTTGAAGTAGATGATCTCTATAGTCACTTTCAACTCTACAGTAGTTGAAATTCTTTTTACCACATTCTAACAGCTACAGATGCCAATATTCTGTTATTGTTTATTTCCTTAACTTTATATTTTGGCAAGATTTTCTGTAGCATCAACAAAAAGCTTATATGTCTCCTTTGAGACAAGTCTGACTCCAGGTAATTTCATAAATAGGGATGTGCAGTTTTCTTGACAGCAATACCAAAGTGGTTTGCCATTGCCTTTTTCTGCATTTTTTTACTTTAAGTCCTTCTTTTCTCTGCAGTCCTCCTGAAGCAATCTTCACCATAAGTGAAAACAAGTAAGTTGGTACCATCATAATATGCCTTATCTGTAGCTGCCTCATGCTGTGTAATTTCTTACCAGTGAAGAGGCAGTATGTGCAATGATCAAGGCATTGACTTGACATTTGGGAGAGTCAGCTGCTAGTTTATTCTCAACTGGAGAAGATACCTGGGTGATTGTGGGTCAGTTTTTCTCAGGCCAACCTACCTCAAAGGATTGTTTTATGGTTAAAATGGGGTGGGGGAGGTAGCACTAAACACATTGCCTTGATGTCTGAATGAAAAGTCAGGACTGAAGTAAAACATACCTATTTTTGAACCTTTTCTCCTTAAACTATGTTACAGTTTTTATTTCATAGCCTACTAATATACAAACCCAGAATTTTTTCCCATGCTGACCCACTGCAAAGTAACTTAGTTTTGCCCTGATAAAGAGATTTGGGCATAGTCAGTGACATGATTCTCTTCAATCAAATGAAGTGGGGATAGAGTTTACCTCAATAAAGCAATTTGTTGCTTGACAAACCTTCTTTTTGACTTCTTCCTCAATGAAGACTAAAGTTTCCCAAATAGAAGTATTTTAGCATGTGGCAAGATGTAGCCAGTGCAGAATCTGCCCACCTTGGAAAGCCTTCAATTCATGCCAAGGCTATAGGCAAGATCTGTGGAGGAGGATTTTAAAAAGGCATAAAAAGGCATATCAGCAGCTGTGTCCATGGGAACAAAGCCTCATCCCATTTTTATAGGTGTTGATTACAGGACTTCTGGAGGGATAGCCCCAAATATCCCTGCTCCAGGTTTGATAGTTTTACTTCAGGAAGCACCACTAGAAAAACCTCTTCTCCATTTTCTTCTTCAGTGGGGCTTCACTCTCAAAACTGAGGCCACAAGAGCTTAATGGAGCAGCTGCAAAAGGCACTTTTGCCAAAGTGAAGCACCCTTTTGAAGATTTATCCAACCCAAAATAAGTGCTCAAGAGTGATGTATCCTTCTTCACCTCTTTGACAGAAATACATTTTTTCTTTTACTGTTTCTTCTTTTTACAGAACTAGTCAGTAATCACTGGAGAAAAAGAAAGGTATCAATTAATACATTATAACATTTGTACAAATAAAAAAATGCACCAAGTGGCCAGCTTTGACCATCTTCTTTCCCTTGTCTGAAATATTTATATCTGTTTACCAAAAAAAAAAGCCTCTTCCATCTTTCACTGTTGAAAATATTTGGCATGTTGTCTGTGTAATTCATGGCTTTAGTTCTATCAGGACAACTAGTTGTCATTCTTGTTGTCTTTCAAACAAAAGAGTGATATAGCTAGATCTGCAGCACAAAGACCAAACTGAAAAGCCAGATGTGCAGGGCTCTGCCCGAATTATGTCTGTTGATCCAGAAGCCTGCATTTTGCCTGCAAGTCTGAGATGCTGACACTGCTACCATGGATACTGTTAGCTTTGGTCCTCCAGTTGGAAAAGATCAGGCTGATAGCAGAAAGGGAGGTCGTGTTCATAGCACTGTGATTTATTATTTACAGTGTAGGAAAGTGAAGACCAATTAAGTAGTTTCGTCTTTCTGAAACAGCATCTGTTTAATTTATTATTTCTTTCTTGTTGCTGAAACAGTAAGGTTGGTAAACGGGGGTCAGTTGCTGTGGTTACTTGATGTAACTCTTCTTGTTGCTCCTGTTGACTCATTATGATTCATACAAATGTATTTATATTTCACATTGAACAGAAAATGAGTACTCCCTTTCAAAGGGACAGGGTTTCTAAATTTCTTTTATTGCAGTTGAACATGTTTGCCTCTGCCACATAACAGAAGTGGGTTGTTTTTCTCCTTTTAAAGTAAATTAAAGCATCTGTTATGTTTCATTCTTCAAATGATAGGTCATCTGAATCCTGTAGGAAAGGGGGGGAATGACAGGGTAGCATGGAAGAAAAACAAGATCTCTGCATTCTCTCCCCACCCCTCCCGGTCAGCTGCAGCATTAAATATTAGAAGAGGTGGAAATGAATGTACTTTGATGGCAGAATAAAGAATAAAATCAGAGTCCTAAACATAAACAGTAAAAGTAAGATATTTTGCTGTTTGGAAGAGACCTGCTTCAACTGACATTTCAAAAAAAAAATAAAAAATCAGGATGCACCATTTATATAATAATCCTTCTTTCATCTTCATGACAATGAAGGTCACTTTACTTTTCTGCATACCAAGGACAGAACTGATTACAGAGAATAGGGAAGGAGGAGAAAGAAGAGGGAAGGGAAAATTATTTTGAAAAAAAAAAAAGATTATAGGAGGCATTTTATACTTATGCAGCAAGATTAATGAAATTGACTACTCACCTTTTTCTTCTCTGCAAATTTCATCTTATTCACTGAAAAACAACAACATAATCATTAGGGGATTTATTTATTTATTTTATTCTTCTCAGAGTGTGGAGGAATTTCTGAATCACGGACCTTGAGTTTGATCAAGTTTCTTGCTAAATAACCCAGATATATTTTTCCCCAGATTTCCAGTTACAATGTTTCCCAAGAAGTTCAAGTGATCCCTCATGCAGAGTTGGCATTTCTTTTTTCAAGTAATTTTAGTGAAATAACTTACAGTAGTCATCATGATTCATAAAATAAGATTTCAGTAATCTCTGCAATAGATAAGACAACCTCAACAGTCAAGTTCAAATTATGGTACCTATGTAGTTACGTACAGCCATAAATTTTTTGGGGGCATCAGGGCAGAGGTGGCTTGGCACCACTTCTTCCAGGACATTTTTGTAACCTACAATCCAGGTAATAAGGTCTATCTCTCCTTAGTTCATGAGTCCAAGGACATCCAGCTTCTGCCACCTGCATAAATACATTTCATCAAACTGAGCAGGATGTTTATAGAATAGGTGATTTCCTGACTTTATTATTCAGCAATCAAAATAAATTAAGAAAGGGTAGTTCAGTTCTACAATTTGATCGGCTCCAAGAAAAGTTGATGATTGTTGTGAACTGATCACATTCCTCAGGAATAACTTGTTTTGGGATCATGTGAACAGGGTATATTGTGGCCATTTTTGCATATTTTAATACTGAACTGCGGTTGGGAATCTTGAACTCTCTTTGTTATATGCAAGGATTCAATTGCATACATCATCCAACAGAAGCATAGTACAGGCAGTTCTTGACTTACAACCACTGTTGAGCCCCAAATTTATGTTGTTAAATGAGACAGTTGTTAAGTGAATTGTGTCCCACTTTATGACCTTTCTTACTACAGTTGTTAAGTGAATCACTGCAGTTGTTAAGTTAGTAACATGCTTGTTAAGTGAATCTGGCTTCCCTATTGACTTTGCTTGCTAGAAGGTTGGAAAAGCTGATCACATGACCAGGACACTGCAACAGTCATAAATATGAGTCAGTTACCAAGCATCTGAACTTTGATCATATGACCATGAGGATACTGAAACGGACTTAGACAGTGGTGGGATTCAAATATGTGAACAACTGGTTTTTTGTGTGGATGCCACTTCCGAAAGTCCATTCTGGGCCTGGGCAACAAAAAATTAGCTACCGGTTCTGCCAAAGCAGTGCGAACTGGCTGAATCCCACCACTGGTCTTAAATGTGAAAAACTGTCATAATTCACTTTTTCCAGTGCCATTGTAACTTTGAATGGTCACTAAATGAACTATGGTAACTCGAGGACTATCTGGTAGTCACACATCCCTATTCAGTGCTAACATCTGATAAATATTCTATTTCTTCTAATGTACAATTTCTATCACGCTTATCACATTCCAGAACCAACCTCCAATTTCATGTTTGGATATAACATTCCATAATTCAAAACTATTCAATTTATCATACGCTTTCTCTAAACCAGGCCTGTACAACACACAACTTGTGGAGTGCATGTAGCCAATCCATCTGCCTTGCAAGGCCCATCATTTTTTTAAAAAAAATAATCAATAAATTAACCACTGCTGCCACTACACCAGAAAATGCACTGCTGGGCACCTCCAATGCCTCCAGACCTTTACATCACTGTCACTGTGAGCTCCTTTGCTGCTGCTACTGTGCTAATTGCCACACAGTTGATTGGTGCACCAGATATTCTTTTACAGCACACAGATTAGAGTTTCTGATGTGTCCATTTACTGGATTCAAGAAACCTTTCCTTATTTCATGCATGCTGCAAATGAGGCAGATAAACCAAAAGCAGCTAGACAGAAGGGAAGGAAACATACAGCAACAGGGAACTAGAACAGCCTGAGCATGTTTAGAGCAAAATTGGCCTTTGTGAATACTTGGGACATACTGGTCAAAATGTGCCAAACAAACTGTTGAATTGTGATCTTACTTTTATAAGAGAATGCTGTATGTTTAGGGGTATGATGACTATGTTTAGGGGTGATGACATAATGTAGCTTTTCTTTATTGTAATGGCAAGCATTAAGTGAAAGCCTCTTTTTTTTTCCAGCCTTTGAAAAAGTCTCTGATTCTTAAACTTTGAAATAAGGATTTTCTCCCCCTTTTTAGTAGAAACTTTGAATGTACTATAGTGATACATGAATACTATCACTAACAAGGATATGGATTTGAATGAATAGCCACTAAAAAGAATCAAAGTTACTAGAACAACATTATTAGATACTTACTTTTCTATGCAGTCTTTTTCTTTTTTTGAACCTAGAGATTAATTACTATTATTTAAGAGAGGAGCGTTGGCATATTTAGGAGCCGCATTCATGGTTTATACTCTAAACTATTTGCCTTCAAAGTTGGTTTAGGTAAGACTACATACGATTCAGTCCCATCACTTAGCTTCTTTTAAAAACATAATCCCTGTAGAGCGGACATGTCAAACTCGCGACGTCACGTGATGTCATGCAACGTATCGGAACTTTTCCCCCATTGCTGGCAATGGGGTGGGTGCAGTTTCCTCGTGATGCATCCGGTCCACGGGCTGGCAGTTTGACACCCCTGCTGTAGAGAATCAAGTGTCCAGAGAATTTTCTGATGTGTCCATTTACTGGATTCAAGCAACCTTTCCTGTTTTCCTGCATGCTGCAAAGAAGGCAGATAAACCAAAAGCAGCTACACAGAAGCGATGCAATACCAGTGAAGGAAACATACAGCAAAAGAGATTTTCTTTGAGTTCAGTTCCTGATTGTTAGGTAGATAAGAAAGACTATTGCTAATCTTGATGGAACCATCCAGAAAGAATGAATACCTGTCAGTAGATGTATTCTTCAGAGTTCATTCAGCAGGTTGATCATTGTTGCCAAAGGGCAACAATGTGCAATATGAAATTTAAAATATGTGAAGTGACTCTGGCTGTCTTAAAAGATACTCTCAATATTGTTCCTTTTGCTTTAGCATTCATATCAGACATACCATTAAACAAAAAAAACCATGCGCTTAGGGCACCAAGGAAAGGCAGCACCACAGAGTTTTTTTTTACTTTTTCCCTAGCTATCATATCCTTAACTTTTTCATTGTCACATTTAACTTTAGTTTTCAGTGTGTTAGGTCTTAATGTCTTATCAGTCAAGCAATTGAAGGTCCAAGTGAACCATTATTGTGAATCGGTTGGACTTAAACTGCCCTGGTTCAAGTTCCCTGAAATTTCTAGATTGGGGCAAGGGGGACTAGGACTATAATGTGTATGTGATGACACAAGGAAAAGGCCATGAATTATGCACTTGTGTTCAGTGTTGAGAAGCAAGCATACAAAGCTGGGATTTTAATATTATTTCAGCATTGTAGTAAGAAGTAGAAACCTACAGTATGTTCATGTTCATAATTGAGGAAAAAATGTTTCCATTCTCCTAAGTTTCAAATGTTTGATAATGGAATCTAGAGATGGCAAATTGTTTCCAATAAGGGCATACATGCACAAATATTTCAACGGCACTCTTCCTCCAAATATAAGTGACAATAAAAAATAAGAATAAACATATCAAATACATTTTATTATATTTAAAAATATCAGAACAGTTATTTAAACAAACATTTTTAAAAAGGATACTTAAAATTAAACATGGATTATTTACAAGAAAGCATATACGTTACGAGAGAGAGTAATCATCTTTGGACTATAACCAACTGCCAGTCACATTTCAACCATGGAGTCTTCCTTACTGGTAATATGCATTATTTAAGCAGAATTAAATTCATTTCAACATAAATCAGAATCATATTCTTAAAATTAAAAATACTGCATGTATATCATTACACTGTTTTTGACTTTAATTATTAATGAGCTGAACTGAAATTCTTTTATGACTTCATACTACCCTTAACTTTGAGATTGTATCTAGTTTCCACTGGGTATGGATTCCTTTTCCAGAAGGAACCTCAAGAAGAAAATAGTTATTGCAGTTTACTATATATATCAGTGGAACAACCTGCCTCCAGAAGCTGTGAATGCTCCAACACTGGAAGTTTTTAAGAAGAGACTGGACAGCCATTTGTCTGAAATGATATAGGGTTTCCTGCCTGAGCAGGGGGTTGGACTAGATGACCTCCAAGGTCCCTTCCAACTTTTATATTATTATTATTATTATTATTATTATTATTATTATTATTATTATTATTACTACTACTACTACTACTACTACTACTACTACTACTACTACTACTATATACTGATACCTAAAACTAGTGTGGGACAGGAACTACTGAAATATATTATACAGAGAGTATTATTTATTTTACTTCTTTTATCCTCATTTTGATGTGCCTATGATGAGACAAATGGTCTTCCATGGCAAACAATTTAAAAATCAAATACTCTATCCTTTTTATTTGATATATTGTCATCATAATTGCACATTTGAGACAAATTCTTTCAATGACCCATTTCAGAATATTATATAAATTATATTAATAAATAAATAATATTAGATATTAATATTTTAATTTGATCTCCTTACTGATTTTTAAAAAATAAATCATGCTATCTAAAGATTTACTAAGGTCAGAATTCATTTCTAAATTAACAAAAATAGGAACTGAACTGATTGAAAGTAATGTAATGCCTCAGCATACATTAATCAGAATTATTTTTGGTATAATTTCAGCTGGTATTAAAGACTAACTGGAAATTAAATCTCTTTTTTGCCTAAATTAGCCTTTGTTTCTCCTAGAACTGGAACTCCATTTTCAAGAAAACATCCAATGGCTTAATCAAGGAGTCTTCTTTCCATTGTGGATGAAATCTGGAATTTATTCATGTCAGCGGAATATAAAATTATTACTGCTTTAAATAGATATAATATAAAAGAATACCTGATTAAAAAACTTTCTATTTTGAAGTGTTGTGTCTTAAGATACTTTCTCTAGCAATTTGTTCACTATTGGATGCATTATCTGAGTCCACTGAAAAAGTTCTTCCACTCTTAGAATAGAGGAGAGATTACTTAGTGTCTCCTCTTTCCATCTTTATTCTGCTACCACTATGTACATTAAGGGATTCTTTTTCTTTTTATGACCCTTTAATCCTTTTATTCAGGGTGGAGTTGGGGCAATTGAATGGAGCTGAGCATTTACTGGCCAGATGCCCTTGCTGACATCCGCATGGAGTTTGCAACAGATATTGTCTCTTTGTGCTCTGATAGAAAACATCTGCCAAATGGGAAAACAACTTTCCAAATGGGAGGAAAACATCTTTACCTCTAGGCCACTGTGGTACTCATGTACATTAAGGGATTAAAGAAGGAAAAACCAGTGGTCACTCCGTTTGAGACATCTATGCTAATTATCCATCAAATGTTTCTACACAGTGTAGAAAAAATATGTAAACAATGTAAATTCTTGCCTGGGTTACATCTCGCTCTTTCTTCTTTCTTCTGCTTAACAGCTGCATAGCTGGATTTTCTCTAACAAAGGCCTGGACGCATGTTCAGTAAGGCACAGTATATAATATAGAAGAAGTTGCAGTTGCAGCTTTTCTTGTTTCACTGGGGTTCATTAATGTTTTGTGATGGTTTAATTAACATTCATTAATGTTGTGTGTGTGTGTGTGTGTGTATGTGTGCATGCGTAAATGTGTATAGTTGGTCATAAGGAAAGTGAAGTTTGTATGCTAAGAGCTCCAAATACTATGCATATATCAGTTCTGAAATTAAATACAAACGTTTTCAGATGTTATAGGGAGTGAAAGGTAGAACGTATTAATCCCCTGAAATAAAAAAAACAAAATAGGGCAGAGAACATCTGCTTATTTAAAAATTAAGAACAGCTAATTTTATTTGGCAATGTTTCTGCAGAAATAAAGTATAATATAAAGAGGACAAGAGGGCCGAATGACAAGTACAATGTGAGTTATATCATTATGTTATGATTAACAGTGTTCAAAATCAGGTCCTTTTCTGCAAAGCACCATGAGCTACAGTATTCCTTGACACAGAAAATTCCAGCATATGAAGAGTTATCATGCTTATTTTATGCACTGCATAATGGAAATGCTCCAAATAAGTGCTTAGGGAAAAGTGATTTGCAATAGAGATGGGCCTGAGTGAAGTTTATAACATGAATAAACAAGCTTTGGAAACATTGTTTTACCAAAAATATCCCCTTGTTTTATTTCTATAGTAGAAAGAAGCTTTAATTCCAAGCACTATACTCATTAATTGTTAAGAAAGGCTTCATAATTGAAAATAATTCACATCCCTTATTTTTCCTAAGACTATCGTGTTCCTGCAAAATTGTCTCCACACTGCAGTTGCCTCCTGTAGGATGAATTCAAAACAGGCTTCAGTATTTGAAGATTTCTTCATTTTGAGCAATACTGATCCCTGTTGAGATCATTGTGAAATGCCATTATAGAGATGCTTCTGTCAAGTTCTTTGCTTCTTGAAATGGGTTTCTCTAAGTTAATTCTCATTCATGTATGGTGATTCCCTCCCTGGTCCTATTTCCATATCTTTCAGGCACTGTGCATTTTACTCCTTGTAGTTTTTAAGATGAAGGTGAACGTTCATTCTCCGAGCTTGTGGGTTGGTTTCCAAACATTTCATTATCAAGGTAGGTAACATCTTCAGCAGAGTTTAGGAGATGTCCGAGTCAGAACGAATCTTCACCCTAATCCTATACTTGAGATACAGGTATTCACCACTATTGCAAAGTTTTTAAGATCTTTGCGCCGGTTCCTTGGGATGCTATGCTTTGAGTCCTTGTTTTTCATTTAATGCTGTCTTGAAATATGCCTTGCAAAATAGGCTCCTCTTTTTTACCTTACTCTCAGGATACTTGCAAATGTATTTTTAAATTTCTCTTAAGGTATTTTGAAGCTTATTTTCTTATTGGAGGGGACAGAAGCTGCCATCATTAGTGTTGTTCTTCCCTGTTACTAATCTTTATACCTATCCAGAGCTTTATTGGTTGCTCATACCTCCCAATCTTGGAGCAAACACCCCAAATGGGGAAAGTGACTTTATCATAGCTTCTATTGGGATATAATTGAAGTATGTAAAGTCAGAAAAGTTGTTGAAGAGATGAATGTACAGTGAAATTAGGACAATCTGTCTACTTTTAGGAACACTGCATCCCGTCCATGAGGATTTCATCAAAATTATGTTGAAGTTTCCTTCGAAACACCTTTTAAAAGCACATTTATTCCATCCAATGGAATGAGAAATTGTAGAGATAAAATGAAGAATATAATTCAGAACCTATTTTATTTTTTATATTGGCCATTGATTGCAAGGTGCACACTGTGTCTGTTTGTGTGTGTGTGTGTGTGTGTGTGTGTGTGTGAGAGAGAGAGAGAGAGAGAGAGAGAGAGAGAGAGAGAGAGAGAGAGAGAGAGAGAGAGAGAGAGAGAGAGAGAGAGAGAGAGCATTGTGAACCATGTGCATCATTAAGTACAACAGAAATGAACGGAAGATGTTGTGGGGAGAAGGACAAAGACAAATGTTAACTTTTCAAAAGCCTTTTCACTTTTAGATTTAAATAATCCCGAATGAGACCGAGGATTTCTTCTGCCCTTCAGAAATGTTTTAAATTGCAGAATACTTCCACCCTGCTTTATTTCTTTCCAGCAACCAGTCACATACATTCCATGACTTGTACAAATACAGTGGAGGATAATGCTTTCCTACTGAGATTGAAAAGAAATCCTCATGTTTGCTCTGGAAAATTCAAACCTTTGAAACTTTTGAAACTTTTTGTAGACATCTGTGTTCAGTTCTAAAAATTCAGAGATAATAAATCCATGAAGGAAACATGTGTTGTGCCTATTATCTCCTGAGTGTCCTGGCTTTTTGAGCTCTATAATAATAATGATAAAGTTGGAAGGTCATCTAGTCCAACCCCCTGCTCAGGCAGGAAACCCTATACCATTTCAGAAAAATGGCTGTCCAGTTTCTTCTTAAAAACTTCCAGTGTTGGCACATTCACTGCTTCTGGAGGCAGGTTGTTCCACTGGTTAATTGTTCTAACTGTCAGGAAGTTTCTCCTTAGTTCTAGGTTGCTTCTCTCTTTGGTTAGCTTCCACCCGTTGCTTCTTGTCCTGCCTTCAGGCGCTTTGGAGCATAGCTTGACTCCCTCTTCTTTGTGGCAGCCCCTGAGATATTGGAACACTGCTATCATGTCCCCCCTAGTCCTTCTCTTCATTAAACTAGACATACCCAATTCCAGCAACCGTTCCTTATATGTTTTAGCCTTCAGTCCCCTAATCATCTTTGTTGTTCTTCTCTGCACTCTTTCTAGAGTCTCAACATCTTTTTTACATCCTGGTGACTCTATATGTATAGTGCTGTAGTTCTTAAAGGTTCAGCTCTTGCTATATCTCATTATACTGAAGCTGATTTATACTGTAACAAGCTACTTCTTCATCCATGCAGTACTTTCTACTCTGACAATAATGATACAGGTTTTCCTGTAGAAAGGTATTTCCCATCACTTGCTTCCAAAAATATTTGAAACACAGATATAATTAATTGGATCTGAAACCTTCTGAGGGTAAGTTAAATGTTTTGCTTCAAGCACTTTTCAACTCAACACAACTCAGTTCAATTTGCTTTGACACAATTAACTTAAGATTGCACTAAAATTATTTGAGATCCAATTTGGATATATAGAATTATGAAAAAAAAGAGTGCAAAAGATGGAAACCACATCCACAATGCACAAAATGTTAAAAAGAAATTGCTAGAGAAATAGATATGTAGGGTCCTTGGTACTCTCTGAGCTTTGTTCACAGAGTACCAGGAATCCCACGTTCAACCCTGAGCTACAAATATTCTCTTTTATTGGTAGAAATGTCTAAAATATTATGATTTAAAGCCACAACAATTAATGACGGAAGTGGGCATGTAGAGAGTGTGGATATTATCAGTCTTCTTGTTAACACACACACAAAGGTCTTTGAGTGCTATAGTACTTACTCAAGAAGGAAGGGAGGGAGGGAGGGAGGGAGGGAGGGAGGAAGGAAGGAAGGAAGGAAGGAAGGAAGGAAGGAAGGAAGGAAGGAAGGAAGGAAGGAAGGAAGGGAGGGAGGGAGGGAGGGAGGAAGGAAAGGAATTCTTGATATTTTATCATCTTTTGCATACATCAATAAGTCAGTATCTGACTTATTATAAAATGCAATATCTTTTTTGTCACTCAACTAGACAACATGTTATTACTGACACTGGAAGAGGAAACACTGTCTGAGTCCCATTTTTTTTAAGATGTCTCAAATTGTAAAGATTATCCATTATTGATTCACTAATGCGTTTGTACAAACTTGAACCCAGGAAGATGTGAGGTTAACATTTTTGTGATCCAAGCTTATATAATCATGTTTAGTTTTTACTGAGTATATTTTTTATCATAGTCAATGTTTAAAAGGAACAATTATATTTTCTGACATGAATGTTGCTGCTAACAAGCATGTAGAGAAGCAGTTGATGGAGAAAAAATCAATGATGTTGAACTTTAAACAACATTCCTTTGGCACATAATGTCACTGCTGCTCTCTGAAGGAGAACACAACATTATTCGAATTATGGGAAATCATTGAGAATAGCATTTACAGCTCTCCCACTCCATCCTACTCTGCTTTGAGGTCTTCTATAGATTTATTTTATTGGTTTGATCAAAGAAGTATTATCCATTT
The DNA here is from genome assembly GCF_001527695.2 of Protobothrops mucrosquamatus. Taxonomy (NCBI): domain Eukaryota; kingdom Metazoa; phylum Chordata; class Lepidosauria; order Squamata; family Viperidae; genus Protobothrops; species Protobothrops mucrosquamatus. Next base: position 107,770 of record NW_015387747.1, on the reverse strand, counting down.
AAAGTTCAGTCTGCTGTCACCTAAATTCACAGTTTGTTTTCAACAGGATATATTAAATATCACGGTCATACTTTTCCAGCATGACTGTTTATTTCTAGGAGAGTTTATAGACAATAAATTTTAAAATTCTAAAATTAAAGATACAGTATGAAGCTCATACTTGTTCAGGGCAATTATTATGCCTTACACTGAGGCTACCTCACATGATAATTCTAAGGACAAAATAAAGTAATCCAGATTAAGTTGGTGTTATCTTCTAAGAAAATTAGAAGATAAAATCAATGTGCATATGCTATTTATATTAAGCTGACTCCATGTTTTTATACATGCTACTGATTCTGCTTCTTAGTAGTATACATCAAGTAGCTCATAACTACTGTGATTTGAGTTTCATCACTGTAGCAAAAACACCTTCATTTAGACCTCTAAATAAAGATAATTATCTTCTTCCCTGCTGCAATTATTCATAGTCAACTTACATAAGTTGGGGTGGAACAATTAAATATGTGTAATGGACGTAGGTTCAGTACAACTCTAATTAACAACCCCTCTAATGAGTGGAGCCCATTAAAATATCTTATTTCTGCTTACTTAACTCATCAGGCATTTGATCTCGGGGCCCAGAAATTCTTGAAACCATAATTGAAAGAAACCTAACAGAGAATGGCCAATTTAGTTCACTGCTTCTATAAACCTCCCTTGTTGTTTTTGTAATGTGACAATTTAATATGGTATAGTATACATCTCTTAACAATTATTTCCACATGGATGCATATCCACTAAAATATGTAGAAGTCCAAAAGCATCTGAGCACAAAGCAGAATGTAGCCAAACAATTCAAATTGGTTAACATTAAAATGGATTCCTGAGACTTTTAAAGATCAGTGTGATAGGTATCACATTAATTTCATTTTGACCTGCTGAAAGGATTAATAAAGTTACTATCATCAGTATCTGAAACTAAAAGAGGAGTGTTTCCATTCCTGGAACTGTGTAGCTAAATGTGAACTTATCCAGAAGAAACTTAGTTAATTTTCTTTCAAGTTATCTGTTACTCCTTTTACCTAAATAAATTTTAGTTAATGCAACATAATTAATTTCTTCTTTGTATATCAAAGATAACTCTTAAGTCATACAAATTCAAGATTTGTCATTAAATAAGTAATACATAAATGCATTAGTCCTCTTAACATTGAGAAGCAAGGCAAATAATTGATTAACAGTATAATTTTATGATTGTCTATGCTCTGAATTTAATCTTTCAGGAAGTGTATTAAATTCTTAGTTTGCAACAGTGGCGAATATCTGTATTCTTAGTCTTATTGAATCAAATAGTAAGATTTCAGGAGTCTGGAAATGTCTTTTGGTCACTGTTTTTCATACTCTTTAAAAATGTTACTCTCTTTGATAGATAATTTTTTATTTTCATTTCTTCCTAAAGATTAGAGCAGAAGACTCATTTTTAAAAAAGCAATAATATTAAAATGCAAGAAAGGAGGAGAAGAAAAAAAGGGGGGAGGGGGACAATTGTTTACCCAATAGTTTGAAATTGCTGAATTCCACTGTGCACAGTCTATTATGGCATGTGAAGATTCAAAGAATACTGTATTTATTCATACTGGCTTTTTTAAAAAAAATCTTGTCATAAAATTTCAAAAATTGCCATTACCATAATGCAAAAATCCATCTCATTTTATTTTATTTAGATCTTAAGTAAGCATTCCAGCCCAGCTGAAAGAATGAAACCTTTATTTGACTCTGGACTTTTATTTCTTGTTTGTCCTTTCAGATGCATTTTAATACATCACATCCCTATACTTTGAGGGCTTCTGTTCTCAAGATAAAGTTTTAAAATACGATTAATAAGAATTGTGTCTTCCTGTAATGAATGAAGAGACATCAGTTGAATACCTCTTCCACATAATCCCCTGGCCTTTGGAACATCTTGCTCCTGGGAGTGAAGTTCACTCCAACCCTCCTGAACAAGAGTTGGGTTTTTAGGGGCTTCGTGTTAGAAAGGGTTGATAGACTAATACAGGTAGTCCTCAACTCATGACCACAGTTGAGACCAAAATTTATGTTGCTAAGGGGAGACATATGTTAAGTGAGTTTTGCCCCATTTTACAACTTTTCTTGCCACAGTTATTAAGTGAATCCCTGCAGTTGTTAAGTGGCTAACACAATTGTTAAGGGAATCTGGCTTCCCCATGGACTTTGCTTGTCAGAAGGTCGCAAAAAGGCGATCACATGAACTTGGGACACTGGAGGTGTCATAAATATGTTGCCAAGCATACAAATTTTGAACACGTGACCATGGGGATGCGGCAATGGTCAGAAGTGTGAAAAACGGTCATAAGTCACTTTTTTTCAGTGCTGTTGTGACTTTGAACAGTCACTAAATGAACTATTGTAAGTTGATGACTACCTGTACCAAACCCCACTGCCCCCCTGCTCCCTCCCTCCCCATCTTTTAGCTAATATATTTTGTATTTTTATATTTTTGTAAAAATAAATAAATAAACAAATAAACAAACAAACAAACCCACCACTTAGGGCAAGTTTGTATCTATGTGGAGCAGGCAAAATTTTCTGCAACAATTTATGTATTTATTTGTTAGATTAAAGTCCTACATGTTTTCTCATGTTTTTTCCCCTGAAAATACCTGATCCTGGGTGCTCTGGCGATGACGGTGAAGAGGATGCATTTTTAATGCAGAAGTCCAAAATCTGGAAGTTCTCTTGACTCATGACTATTGCTGGATTCACTGGGCTTGTGCATCTGAATATGCAGCACAGCCTATACAATAGTATTGTTTGAATGTAGCTACCTCAGCTGTGGATTTTGTTTTCAGTCTTTTTTGTGGTTTTATATTTTATTGTGGTTTATGATGGTATTTTGTCATTTTGTAGTTTTTTGTTATTGGAAGTCACCTAAAGTCAGGCAATTGAGATGGGGATGAATTGAGAAATCAAATCAAATCAATCAACAGTGATAAGAGCTTTCACTCAGATTCAGTCAATGGGTGAGTTGCAGTCTTACCTGGAAATTAGAGGTCCTAGTGATGGTGATTTTTGTGTCCTTATCATAAAGATAAAATTCACATGGAGCTTCTTTTGAAGACTACTTGAAAAGTAAATTGACACAAAACAGAGCAATCTTGGATAGGGATGGTTTGGATTCCCCATATATTTGGGAAATATGGGAAGCTTGGCCTGAAAATAATGCTTCCCTATTCTTATGGAATAGTCTCCCTTTAGAATTCAAATAGAACTCTTCACTTTTGTTGCAAAGCTATAAACACAGAGCTTTCAATAGGCTTTTTATGGTCTGATTGCTTCAGTTACCATTTATTTATTACATGGTTTTATATAACTTTTATTTCCATATAACTACCTATTTCAAGGTAGTTTACAAAAGCATAAAACAAGGGAAAACAATAACTAACAGTCGTTCTAAATGAGATTAATGTGTTGTGGTTGGCACCAAAGTTGCAATCTAGTTATTATTTTTACTGTTTGCTTTTTTAGATTTGGTTGTGTATATTGTTCTTAACCATACTGCAGGCTTGTTAACCGATTACAGTATTCTCAACGATAAGAAATATATGAATTTAATTGATGATACTGTTTAAGGCAAAGCAACTAAGGAAGCAGAGAATATGAGTAAGCAGTAGTAAACAATTTAAAAGGAGACTTTTCTGGTTTTATCACACCCACTCTTTAAGTACCCTGTGTTCACAGTATTTATCTTTATGTTTTTCCTGACATACCCATTTTTAATCATATATTGCTCTTATCTCATTCGGCAGCCAAATTCACCTCTATATTCATATAAGACATATCATAATTCAATGTTATCTACTTTAGCACTCATTCTCTCTAAATCCAACATATGCACAATAAACATTGTTTCTCATTAATTTCTTATCCAATATGTCACAAGCTCCAATTTTACCCCAAATACACTCAGGCTATTTTCTGCAAGCCAGGATCTCTTATCTAAAGTCTGTTTTACAAGCCAGCACTGTTGTCAAGTGAGGAGATATGTGTCAAGATTTGACATACTCAGGATTACAGGTAAATTGCAATCAAATTTTTACTACCCAGTTCATTTTAGACTTCCTCCAGAGTCTTCTTTTCTCAGCCTTCTTGCGGTCACAGGTGAGAAGTAGATGCAACTTTATTCAACAGGTATGTCTTGTGTAGGTAGTTAAATCTACAAATATTCCTATACATAATTAGGGATGCTAATGCTATCAAACCTTTTCATTTCTAAAATGTTTTAACACCGACTGTGTGTGGAGCAGACAGTTAAGGCACAGTTTGTAGAGCTCCTGCTTATGTGTTGTATTTCCAGGCATGGTGCATTACGTTCCCTTTAGTTTTATGCTCAGAGAAAAAAGTGACTCATAAATGAGATATGGCATCCCCTGATGCATCAGGATGGAAATTGGCACAACCGGTACAGAACATAATAAATCATTCTGTTAATGCAATGTTATTTTTAGGGTCTTCTTGCCATCACATTTCCATGTGCTACATAGAGGTTGGGGAAAGAGAAACAATAGCAGTAGATGGGAGCTTTTTGCATCTACATAGATCACAGTAGCAGCACTTTTTATGGGCTGGGCCAAAATCTAATGTTTGAATTTTCCCATTTCAAAGGAGTGAGAAAGTCTAGGACAAAAAAGTGAAATTGATTTGATTAATTAAAGATTAAATACAATTAATTATATTTAGTAGGAATGATTATTCCTCATACACTCTAAAATTTTGGTTTAAATTGTATCAACAGGTATATATAACAAACTTAAAAGTTTGATGAGGGACTTCCCACTGTCCCCAAAAAGTACGAATAGGCTGGTGGAGGTCAAAAAGTGTCTCTATGTAATTGAAAGCAGTGCCTTTTAATGTGCATTACAAACATTAAAAAGGAGTGTAGCATCAATCGTGCCTTTTTTAACCCCTCTTGTGGAAATTCTTGAGTTTTTCTATTCCTTTTAAATCTTTTTTATTTGCATGGGAAAGCAAGTGTCTTCAACAAGGAGACTGCGGTGTACACTACCTGTTGGATGCTCATGCAATTTAGAGCCTTTAAACTCTGCATTAACACTGACATAAATCCTCAAAAAAAAAAAAAACTAAATCCAGCCCAACCATAATGTTTTCCACACATATAAACACACATGAACATCAAATTAGATTGATGGAAGGTTTCAAATAATGCTGGAGGCAGGTAAGTATTTTGGGAAAGGAAACACTCTTCTTTATAACTTTGTCCCACAATAATGGATGTTTGGATGAGGGAATGATGTAACAGGGTGGGAAGAATTGGGATATTTGAACATTTCACCCTATTTGGGTGGGGGTGAGTGAGAGGAGAGAGAGAGAGAGAGAGAGAGAGAGAGAGAGAGAGAGAGAGAGAGAGAGAGAGAGAGAGAGAGGAGTAGGCTGCCAGGAATAAACTATTATTAGACATGATTTGAGATTTTTGAATTTATTCAGGAACCAACTGGCATGAAGGATTATAGCAGTCCTCTTTGACTCAAATGCAGCTAACAATTGGAGAATAAATGTAGTTTGAAAGGTTGGGAAATTTCACCTTGGAGCTAATTTAGCATTTTTTAGAAACTTCAGTTCAATGCTAACTTTAACATCAATGTAATTTTTTATCCCAATTGCAACTCAGCATTTTAAAGAATATATGGCCCTGTATGAATTAGAAAACCTATAAATCCAGTGATTGACTATCACTGACAAAGACAGCCATATTTTCAGAGCAAAACCCACTAAATCATAACCATTGCTAAACAAATAATAGTGAGAAATGCAGATCTTTTAATTTTTGCTCATCTTGTTATTGTTGTGTGTTCTGTAATTGAATTACTGCTATTAATGTGATTTCCATTAATGATCCAGACAAATCTGAATGATGCTAATTTGCCTGGGCCTGTTTCAATAAAATTTTGATTACTTTAGTCACTGAGATTCTCAGTGAATATGGTGCCATATGATTGAAGCTGGATCTTGTTTTAACTCTATCAAGCCTCTTTATGGTTTTTTTTTTTGTGCTGCTGGTGGTGGAAAATTGCAACAATGGAAGGGTGGGGGGATTCCAGGAAATTCAAACTTTGAGAGCTGACATGGTCTCTGATCAAACTGAGTTCTTATCGTAATAGAATTTAATGTAAAAGAGATTTGAAAAAGTGATTTCAAATAGCTAAATAGAAAGAGTCTTGCCTAAAAATCCTAATCTGAACAGGCCGAGACATACAACTTGAAGAAAAGATTGGGAAAACTGTCAGGACATAAAGAAAGAATGAGTTGTCTTATCACAAAGAGAAAATATACAGTCAAGATGTATTTCTCAGCTCCTTGATCAAGAGCTATATTTCTGTCAGATCCAGGGTATTGCTGTGGTAAGGATAAATTACATACATTAGACAGATATATAAGCTTACAAGTTATTTTGACTCCATATTGTGGCATGCCTCTGACTTAGCAATATTTGCTTATTGGGAAAAAAAGGAAGAGATAGGTGTTATCAGATTTATTAGGCAACACAGACTTTCAGTTTAGATTTATTTCTGGGGAATAGGTACAGCACATTGATTAGGGAGAGATTACAAATGTAGTTAGATGAAAACAGGGAATGAATGGTCCATATATATATATATATATAAACTTCCACTACAGTGTCATTTCAGTACTGAGTCTTCAGATTGCTTTGATAATCCAATCACATGAGGTCCACAGGAGCATTTGAAATATCAACATGAGATATATCCCTAGTGTACCTTTTTCTTCACTACTTTATTCATGCTAGGCTTGGTTATCTATTAGCATCTGAATGAATTGTTTGCTTTTTTTTTTAATCAGTTGAATGATGCTGCTATAAAACATGGAAGCAAAAAATAATAATAGTAGCAATTATTTCCAATAGAACAATATATTTATAAGTTGCCCATAATTTGTATAAATTGAAGAGCAAAAGAGGGCTTCAGACTTGTGCTAGAAAGTAATAAATTATGTTATGTTTTTTTGACAATGCATTTCAATTTTACCTTCTAAAGAGCATCTTAGAATTAAGCGTATGAAGACGTTATACTTGGTTTGGTGAATTGTGGCCTCTGCTTTCAGAATTGTTCTGCTCCTATAAAGTTTAACGGGTGGGGAACTATGGTTCCTTTATGACTTGTGGACTTCTTGTTGAATCCCCATAAAAAATGGTAAAAGCATAGCTGGCTCAGGAATTCTGGGAGTTGAAGTCCACAAGTTATAAAAGGACCATAGTTCCCCACCCCTAGTTTAGGAGAGGATATCACTCAAAGTTTCATTAAACAGGGCTCTTGTTTTATGAGACCCAAGCATGAATTATTTCTAGTCTCAGGAGCTTGCTTTCAGCTAGCTATTTGGAATGATTAGCATTCAGATTCATTCCACTACTTTGCAGAGACAACACTTTTTAAAATTCCATAGATCATCCCTTGATGAATTTCACATATATTGGACTATCTCCAGACATTCTCAGTCAGCAAGCTTTTACAATTTTTTATGGGTTTTCAACAGAGTAGGACCCAACAAGTTGTAGAAGGCTATCAGAGGCTATATTATAATAACTTGATTTTAATGATGCATGATTCTAATTGCATAGTTTTTGTACCTATTTTATAATTGGCATTTAACTGCTGCAAGACACTTTGAGTCTTGTATGGTTAGAAAGCTGAGATAAAATGTAATACAGTTAATAAAGATCTTGAATGATTTTAGAATAATAGTTTAAGGTTTGCAAGGTTAAGGTATTCATTGGTTTTAGCAACTTTTACTTAATAAAAATGTAAATGTTTTAAAGTAGCGAAGTTTGAGGAAAGGCTGCAGTGGTAGCTCTTGAAAGACAGATGTCTTCTGCTTGTTCATTAATTTCTACCTCTCAGTAAAGAATTGCTTCTATTCCATTCTTGAATTTGTGAATTTCTGTGAGTTATCATGCCTCCTTTATGACAAGATCACTGAGCCCAGGTAATTCTCTGTTGGATGTTAAAACTAGCTCATTACATTTGCTACAGTAGTTCCATATATAATTAGATTTGAAATGGCTTACCATAATAATGGGTTGTACAGTAAATATGCTACCCAACATAATAATGATTGTTCTGTTCAAAATGAAAACATCTCACTGACTGTAATACAGTCCTTGACTATCATGTCCAAACATCATTCCATGCTGGATAACAGGAGTTCTTCTCATTTATATAGTACAGGTAGCCCTTGACTTACAACAGTTCATTTAGTGACAGTTTGAACATGGCACTGAAAAAAGTGAGTTATGACCATTTTTCAGACTTACGATCATTGCAGCATCTCCATGGTCACATGATCAAAATTCTTAGCAACTGACTCATATTTATGACGGCTACAGTGTCCCAAGGTCAAACGAATACCTTTTGCAAAGTCAATGGAGAAGCCAGATTTACTTAACATATTACTAACTTAATAACTGTAGTGATTCACTTAACAACTGTGGCAAAAAGGTCATAAAATGGGACAAAACTCACTTAACAACTTAGCAAAGCAGAAATTTCAGTTATGGTCATAAGTTGAGGACTACCTGTATTTATACTTGTTACAATAATATACTATGTTTAAAGAACGTCTTAGACATTAGCTATTTGATGACAGGACAATTAATAGCAAAAGAAAGGGAAGGTGATCTCTGATTAACTGAATTAAAGAAGAGTTCTTAAGAGGATATTAATAAGTTATTTTAAATATATACCGTAATCAAGAAGTTGCCAGTATACAGGAGGACAACCAGTAGGAATCCTGTTCAATTTCATTATGAAAGTAATACTGACAAATAATAAAAATCTTGTTTCAGCCAAGGCTTCATGGCAAATTCGATTTCTACTTTTTTTTCCTAACTCCCTGTGTTACAGAATTTTTGAAGGCTAATCTGGACACCCTTGTTTTTTATGTCAAGAAGCAATGTGGTCTTACTCAGGAATCAATGTCAAATGGGTTCAAATCTTATGCAAGATGAGGTATGGGATGATAGCCCCAAATTTAAATAATAAAAATTGTTTGTTTAAATGCTTTTAATAATCAGTTCCCATTCACACTTTCATTTTTGTCTCTTATGTACCATCCCTCATCCAGGATTATCGGGTGTTGGTAGGATGTTGGAGAAGACATTACATGCTATGTCAGGCACCTTCCCATGAGCCTTGTGATTTCATCTTCTTTTAATTAATCTGCTATTGCCCCTAAGTAATTCCTCTCCATGAATTGTATTGTTAGTTTGCACACCCCTTTTCTAGTAGAATGTGATGTTATTTTCAGACACTTAACTTAGCTATTACTCTGACAGTCTTAAAATGATTGCTCTTCTATTGGGGGTAAAGTGGTGCCTGACCTCCCTCAATGGTATCTCAGATCATCTATAACTCCCCTGACTATTGTAGATAATACTTGGATTTTACTAGGGTAAATTGCCAAATAATTTCTTTCTCTTCAAGATTGAACACAGATGAAAACTTATAACATTATTACCTTTTTAGGTATCAAGCTAAGTTCAAAATGATCAGGTATTTTAGGTCAATCAATATTGTGCTAATGCACAAGATATGGAGCTTTGTGGATAAGGAAAAACAGCATGCAATAGAAGCCTGGCATACTATCGGAACATTTCCAGAAGAATAATTCTTGGGGATCAAGATATCAATTTTAAAAAGGCTAACATGAATTGAACTTAGATATAAATTTTAGCATACATGGCATGTACATTAGAAATGTTAGAGGATGGCTTCTAGAGAAGAAATGGTGGACTGAAGGCAGTTTCACAAAAAGCAGCTCTTTGTAATTCCTTTCTGGACAAAAAGAGGACTTGAGATGGCCCACAAATGCTCCAGACAGCTGCTTCTCATAAGGGGAATTTGTGAGAAAGGACTAAGAAAAATGAAAAGAAATCAAGTTCTTTGACATTATTTGAAGGGATTAAGATTGTTAGAAGTGAAGGAATATAAAGTTAGTTTATATGATCCAGGTTAAAATAGATATGTTATTTCTGGCAAGCCTTAATGGATTTTTGCTGGACTGAAATAATAAGGCTTTATGTATTTGTTTACAAATAAGAGATGGCATATGGAAAGAAACAATATTTTATTTTAAGAAGTGATAACTTACTAAAATTGTTTATATTTGTTCTGATGAAAATGGGAAGTCACTTCTTTATATATTTCTTTTCATTTTTTTTTACTATATTCTTATTTTTTCTTTATTTTCTATTTCTTTTTTTCTTTGTTCTTTATTTTCTGCACCTTCTTTTTCTTTCTATTTTTTAATTTTTTCAGTTTGTTTTAGTTTCTACTATTGTAATTATAATCTTTAATAAAATTACTGTAAAAAGGAATAGTATTTCTTCTTGATATATATTAAGTTGATAAATGATATTTCTCAAGTTGATGCAATTTTAATCACACCATTATTAAAAAGCTTTTTAAAAATACAAAACAAACAGAGCAAACAAGTAATTTATTATGAAAAGTTTATGCCTAAGAAGTGTTGTTCTGAATTAAAAGCACATAATATTCTAATTGCTAGCTAAACTGATTATCCACTATCATTGGCTTGCATTTATTTTGTGAAATCCACAACGGTCTGAATTATTTTTCTGACCATTTCTCCACATGATTAATGTCAGCTATGAGGCAATCTATTGTTTGATTATTCTTCAGAAAGTCATTTGTTTTCTAATGTAATTACATTAGAATCAAAATCCCACAAATGTGTGAAATCACACACAATGTGAATGAGTACCATTCAGAACTAAGGGAATTTCAGATTTAAGCTTCTTAAACACTGCTTTTCCAGGTTTTCCTCTTTCTGAATGAGGAGATATCACAAAAGCAGTATTGTGCTATGGCATCGGGGTCTCTCAAGGAATAAAGCTGAAATGTCCAACTGGGGCAAGCCTCAAGGAGCCTCAGATAGCCATGCAGCTGCAGCATCTCTGTCCCATTGCAGAAGTTGTTGATATTTTGCTTTTTTTATTCTGAATGACTTTTCTAAGAGATTCCTTTATTTATCGGCATTCAGTTTTGGTCACCATGATGTAAAAAAGATGTTGAGACTCTAGAAAGACTACAGAGAAGAGCAACAAAGATGATTAGGAGACTGGAGCCTAAAACATATAAGGAACGGTTGCTGGAATTGGGTATGTCTATTTTAATGAAAAGAAGGACTAAGGGTGACATGATAGCAGTATTCCAATATCTCAGGGGCTGCCACAAAGAAGAGGGAGTCAAGCTATTCTCCAAAGCATCTGAAGGCAGGACAAGAAGCAACAGATGGAAACTAGTCAAGGAGAGAAGTTACTGTGTAAGTATGAAATTCCAGACATGGCACAAGCCTGTGGGAAGAATTTAAATTAATTTTGTGCTGATTTGTTTTTCAACAATGAGGTTATTTTAGACATTGGGGCATATTCCACAACTTAATTTGACATTTTTCTGCTGAAAGAATTCCAATGAGAAATCTAGCAGCTCTTAGCATGTACAAAGCTAATTTGGTAGACTATATAAAAATATAAAACATAGTAATATTTGATAGGAAAATGGAAGACTGAGAAGACATTCAAATTTTAGAAAAGTATTTTAGTTTTTAGTTTTTGGTTCTTTGTGTTATAAATTATTTTCTAAAATTTCTGGGCTTTATATTATTGTCACTAAATATGGAAGAATGATCTGATCTAATTGTTATCTTTCCCAGTTTTATAAAATGAATTTTCAATTTTAGAAATCAATAATGAAGTAATATAATTTTAATACTTATGGTTTAAATAGTTTTATATGGTTTTAATGTTGTTTTTATTCTTGATTGGGAATTGCCCAGAGTTTGGTATAAGACAGGCAGCTATAAAAAAGTTTTAAATAAATAAATTCAATAATAAATATACTCTCTGTAAATCATCTTTTTTTTTCCTTCCTTCATTTATTAAATTTATATGTGGCTCATCTTGCTGTCTGAGGGAATAGGGTCTAAATATGATATTAAATGCACAGTACATGTACCTAAAAATTTTCCCCGTTCAAATTTCCATTGTTGCTTATGGATTGTTCTATCTAAATTCTGTGTACATTTAACCATATAATCTTTAACTTGTGTAGTTTCTGAGACTTTTTACAGGCAAATTATAAATGAGACTCAGCAAATGTTTAAGCTTTATGTTATAAAGTTTTTATTTTCTCAACAAGAATTGGGCTCTGGAAAAATAAAAATGTATTAATAGGCAGAGGTATTGGCTGGAAGAGTAAAAAAAAGGCAAGATAGCAGATGTGGTATTAAAATGTGAGCCACACTTCTTTTGTATGTATATGTGTGTCACTATCATACATATATACAGAAGGGATGGGGCTTGCATTGTGACACAAGCTACCAACGTGCCTTTTTAACAGACATCCCCCATTACCACCCCTTTAACAGCAAAATTATGTAAAAGAAAATAATTCCCATGAAAATGGATTAAGATATGTGAAAATGCTAGATATAATCTTATTTTTATAATGCAGCTGTGTTGTTAACTTGAATTTTATTACATCTGACTGGATTAGACAAGGAAAAAAACTTTGGAGAAATTATTTTGGTTCATAGTTCAATTTACAAAGCATGAATTTCCTGGGAAAGACAGGAAATGAAATATTTAGATAGTGATGAAATAAAGACAATGAAAGAAGATACAAATATAAAGAAAAGATGAAGAAGAAACTCCCTGTGTCATTTGGTATTTGATTCACTACTAACAAATCAAACTGTGGCTTTGTAAAAGAAAAAGTCAATTAAATATACAAAAGGAAGGAAGGAAGGAAGGAAGGAAGGAAGGAAGGAAGGAAGGAAGGAAGGAAGGAAGGAAGGAAGGAAGGAAGGAAGGAAGGACACATTATAAGAAAAACCCTGCTGAGAAGAAACTATTTGCAGAAAGAAGTTCATCTTTGTTTGTCTGCTTGTTTAGCTCACCCATCTAAAATACATACTGTAACTCTCTCTATATACTATTTACATAATTTTAATATAAATTAAAGATGTGTGTATGTACACACTTTGGTATTCAATATTATTTATTAAAAATATATCTTAAAAAAACACAAATTTGACATCAGGGCTTGAAACATGGATAAAATAATATCGGAGCACATCAACTTCCTAGGATACCCTACTGCAGATACCAAAATGACTATTTTGAAAACATGAGACTTTAACAGCATTGTTGATCAAGAAATTGTTTAACTTGCATATATTGTAAGATTTCAGATTTATTCCAATTTAAATCCTACATCACTCTAGTCACACTATACATCTGATGAAGTAAGATTCAGCTCATAAGTGTATTAATTAGAAATGTGCTATTAGACTTCTGATTTTTTTTTCTATCACAGACCAACATGATTCTCTTTCCACAGTGAAATAAGACAGTGAAATATCTTTAAAAGTGTTGGACGAGAGAGTGTTGTATCCTAACTGAATTGGTTGTTACAAAATGATTCTTTTCCCAATTGTATAGTGCTCTGGCATTGCTACCTTCTAGGAACTTCCTGAAAAATAGGCCAGGTATATCTTGTTCACCTTACAATATGTATGTTGATCTTTTCTGCTTGGTTTTCTTTCTTGTCTTCCTACCAACAGTCAGTTCAGTTATAGAAACCAACACATAAGAAGGAGAAGCCTGCCGTCTCTGAATTAATTATTGGGGTCCTTCTGCTCCTTATTTATGAAAACACCACATTTCCATCATCTTCTCAGACTATAATTATTTCTCTTACCAAGAATTTTGGCACTTCTTCCCAATTTTCAAAACGCTTATAACACTTTTGCACATTCGTCCTTAATCTAGCTACAGAAAGCATAAGAACAAAACATTGAGCTAGAGTTAGCAGAGAATAAGCCAGTTCAGAGGAATGTCATCTAACCAGGCATCATAAGAGAAAAACTTTGTTAATTTATGATAGCAAAAAGGCAAAATGAGTCTGATAACATTTTTTTCTAACTAACAACTCTTATGGGATCAGACCAGATTGAATCTGAATTATACTTTACCTTTCTTTTTAGATGCATGCATCAACATGTCAACAAAACAAATTGGAGCAAAAGCTAATAATATTAGAAGCCTAAATATTGTCCACAAGTAAGCATTAAAGTATAGAAATGTCAGTTTCTTATTTTGCATATAGAGGAACATGCAAAAAGTGTCGTATGCTTTTAAGTCACAATTAGACCTATTGTCTACTGGTTTCTATGTAATTAGAAAACCTCTGATATTTCAAAACATAATTTCTATTCTATTCTATTCTATTCTATTCTATTCTTCTATTTGTTTCATGTTTAGCCAAATATGTGAGCCAGAAGCTGAGCTGTACTGCATAATTCTATGTCCTGCATTGTAGATATGACATAAACCCTCCCCCAGGTATGCATATTCCCAGGCCTTCAAATCATGAGGCTATATGGGTAATGTCTGTTTCCCATCAGATATTCACACTGTAGAGTGATGTGATTATATCCTGTGAGATGTTGGAATGGAATATATGAAACAGGTTTATTCTTTTTGCATATGTTGAGTGAAAGAGACAGAATGATAATTGAACTCTGGTACAATTGGCTCTGTAATTTTATTTCTGGACATAAAGTATTGCAACAAGAACCAATCTGGTATGGTGTGGCGGGATTCAGCCAGTTTGCACCACTTTGGCAGAACCGGTAGCTAATTTTTTGTTGCCCAGGCCCAGAATGGACTTCTGGAAGTGTCATCCACACAGAGAACTAGTTGTTCACATATTTGAATCCCACCACTGTGTTTAAGGCATCAGGTTAGAAACTAGGAGAATGTGAGCTCTAGTCCATCTTAGGCACAAAACCAGCTGGGTTGCTGTGAGCCAGTCACTCTTCTCAATCCTAGGATGGAAGCAATGGAAAACCACTTCTGAAATCTTGGCAAGAAAATTGCAGGGACTTGTTCAAGCAGTTTCCAGGAATCAAGATTGTGTCTTTCTTTCTTTCTTTCTTTCTTTCTTTCTTTCTTTCTTTCTTTCTTTCTTTCTTTCTTTCTTTCTTTCTTTCTTTCTTTCTTTCTTTCTTTCTTGTTTGCTTGCTTTCTTGCTTGCTTGCTTGCTTGCTTTCTTGCTTTCTCTCTCTCTCTCTCTCTCTCTCTCTTTCTTTCTTTCTTTCTTTCTTCCATTTCCCAGACATTTGGGCAGATAAACTACCCAAACTGATTACCATTTTGGAATTGGTTTTTGGTTGGATTGCATTATTTTGTTCTTATTCGATCCATTACCATCTCCATGTATCAGTTTATCATATATTCCCATTAGTCATTTAAATCTCTCTCCCTCTCCCTCTCCCTCTCTCTCTCTCTCTCTCTCTCTCTCTCTCTCTCTCTCTCTGTGTGTGTGTGTGTGTGTGTGTGTGTGTGTGTAAAGATATATGATATATATGGAGCCTTTCACCTGAACTTGGGAGGATCTAGTCCATACACTGTGCAGATGTACATGGTTCCTATGCCAGTTATTTGGTTGTGCCATTCAGTATATGCTAGCCTTGCTTGTTTTTTAAACCCTTCCACTATATGTTGGACTGGTTCTGAAGTCTCTTTCCGAAGTCTTGAATCCTCTCTGGTGGTTGGTATGTGTGTCTGTGTTTCTCTGTGTGTACCATTTCCCTGAACAGACAAACCCATTACCATCAGTTTATTTTCCTTGAACCAATGTATTACCATCACCAGATCCCATTAGATTATCCCCTTTCATCAATCATTTTCATAAATACTCACTTATTTTTAAAAGATACAAATGTGGATTAAGAAGAGAAGGAAGAAAAAATGCCTTCTTTGTTTTAGATGATGTACTCTACACTGCAGAGGTTTTCATCTTGTGAATAAGATGGGGATGATTCCTTCTCAGTGAAGTTTTCCAAATGACTGCAATTGTAAGGCTTATTGTAATAATAATAATAATAATAATAATAATAATAATAATAATAATAATAATAATAATAATAATAATAATAATAATAATAATAATAATAATAATAATAATAATAATAATAATAAAGTTGGAAGGAACCTTGGAGATCATCGAGTCCAACCCCCTGCTCCGGCAGGAACCCTACACCATTTCAGACAAATGGCTGTCCAGTCTCTTCTTAAAAACCTCCAGTGTTGGAGCATTCACTGCTTCTGGAGGCAGGTTGTTCCACTGGTTAATTGTTCTAACTGTCAGGAAATTTCTCCTTCATGTAAGACTAAAAACTTGTGGTGTAACTTCTATAGAAAGGAACTTATATTCAGAAGTACTTATATTCAGAACACGTTTTTTTAAGTTACCATATTGAATTAGAATGCCCTTTTCAATTTCAGCTAGCAATCAATTAAAAGTTGCAAAATTGACCTGGATTCAGTTTATGTCTGGTCCAGATAATTTAGCTGTGTGAATAGAATGAGGAGAAAGTAACATATTCTTATTCAATATTGATCCTGTTCAGTTTCATGGTCCTCTTTCTTAGCTTAGATTTTGATTAAACCATACAATATCCAGTAGTGGTCAGAGGTTAAGAAATGTCTTAATACTTCAATGTTTGTCACTCAAACCTAGAACTGTCACATTTAGAAAAGTAGAGGAAAACAAGACTGCTTATTTAACCATTGTAGGAAGAGAGCCATGTTAGACTATGGTAAAAAAAAAAACATCAAAAAGAGTGCCATAGCACTTTTTTCAAATAACAAATTTTATTAAAAGGCATAACCTTTCGTGAGTTGCAGCTCACTTTTTCAGCTCAACCTGTCTTAGAGCAATTTATCTTGAGTGACATCTACTGGTGAAAAGTGAGTGCTCAGCAAGTCTTTGTCACTAGTTGCTTCTGGAAGATTACCATTTAACTAGCCTAGATTGCTTTCATATGTTACTCAATCACCTTATCAAAGTAGCAGTCAGAATCTAATATATTCTTGCTACCATTTAATCTAAAATCAGGTTGAAGGGGCTGCAAACTGCTTTTATCTTAAAGCAGCAAATAACATCCTGCAATCTTTTCTATTAAAACTCATACCATTTCTACTAGAAGAACACTGCCTCAGTTTATTAGCTTAAAAGTCAAACCTGTCTCTTTTTTTTTCTGGCAATGTAGATGGAGAGAAGAAGGTTGTTTCTGGAAATTCGGGAATCGTTTTATTCGCGGACCTTAATCTCCTATATTCGTCCCAAAGCAAGACCTTTGAGATCTCCTCGTTGCTATTACTCTTCGGAGATTTCCGTCTGCTTCTTGGCTAATTACTACTTCATTGTCGATTTCACCTTCTTTCCTCCGAACGTCCTTTGAAAAACAGCATCAGACATCTTGGAGTACGTGAAGCAGAGTCGTCCGGCAGCAAAGAAGGTTCGGCGAACGGAACTGTCCAGCATCTCGAGGTGCTGAAAAGGTCTTGAGACGAACTCTGGAGAATGGGCAGCGTTAGAGCTGGCGGGCCAAATGCTAGGAAAGCTTGGTAGGGCGGCGCCACCTATCTACTAAATACCGTAGGAATCGAGCGGAGATTAACTCAAAACGACAGAGAAACACGAGGGTGGGAGGGGGCAACCAGGCGCATTCGCAAGAGCACGCCCAGCTCCTGTACCCTCTCGGTGCCTGCTGAGCTAATGGGATAAGAGCCCCCTGGCAAGCGCCTCCTCCTTCCTGGGACTGCCTTCTCCTGCTTGGGCAGCTAGACTAAGCGCCTTCAGCATCTAAATGGCAATTCTTCAGCCCATATGCTGAACCGGTACTCGTGAAGAAGATGGAATCATATGACAAGAGAGCTCGTTACCCAGAAGGTAAGGGAATTGATGCACAAGGAGAAATGGTGTGCATATGGTCGACCGAGGGGGGGGGGCAAGTGGAGGGATTTATCTCCCCTCACTTTCTATCTCTTCTAAGTCTTGCTTGTCGGACTGTGGATGCTTTTAGAAACTGTAGCAAAATTAGGGGGGCTAAGGAACAAGATTCTTTTCCTTCAATGTCTTCCTTTTCTTCTTCCATTTCTGTTTTGTTTTTCTAATTTTCCTTACTAATACCAGATCAGCTCCCTCTGCCTCACTCCTTCACGTACACATGCACACACACTGCTTAAGTGAAGGCTGAATCTCTGAAAGAGATGGCGCACACCAGGGGGGGGGGAAGCAGCTGAGCGTGCCTATATCGCATATAATATGTGTCTTAGTTTCTCAAAGTCATCCAGTCCTGCTGTAACCCATACATTACTTTCTTGGAGTTTCTTTAACTCGTAGGGCAAGGATACTCAAAATTCTAGATGTCTTAGATGAAATTTTGCAAAGACCAAAAGGAGGTGAAAAAAATGGAGTTAAAAAAGAGATGTTGCTTTGGGGAGGAAAGTATATGTAGGGGCTGGAGGGAAGAATCAACCACACTGGGTAGAAGAGATGCTTGCAGTTAAAAAAAAAAAAAAGCATTCTGATTAGTTACAGTATGTGGAAAGACTCCAACAGGTAACTTAGATTCTCCTGTCCTTATTCCATCCTTTCCCATCTATGTCTACGCTGGTGTGTATATAGTAAAGACTTTATTTATTTGTTTAGTATTTGTTTGTTTATTTATTGGAATTAAAGCACACAATCTCTTTCCAGAATCCTTGTTTTTCAAGCTGCCTTGAAAAGAGATATTCTAAGGCTCATTCTCTGCAAGAGAGGGGGAAGTTAAAATGCTTGGCTAGAATTTCTAGATTAATTCAAATGTATATCCCCAATGGCTCTCTGTCTCTATTAACCCAGCAGGTCAAGCAAGACTAAATTAAGCAATTCAGTAGTAATCTCCTCCTCTATTTTTCCTGTACTGTTATTTTCTGATTTCTTTAACGTGCAAGTGGAGAATATAGATATAGGAAAAAAACTTTCAAATCTATCCCCAACTCTATTTTTTCTGTCATTTGTTGTACGTGTATCATGCCACACCCCCACCACCAAATAATACGAGAACAACAATATTATCTCCCTTCAATATAATGTCTTAAGGGAGATGGGCTGTTATGAAATATGAAGTATAAATAAATAAATAAATAAATAAATAAATAAATAAATAAATAAATAAATAAAAATAATATATTTGGCTCATTATAATCTGTGTGTAGTGCTTAGTTTGGAAAGATGAAAGTTGGCATATCTTTATTGTGTTGCTCTAAACTGTGTTTATGCTGGGTGCATCAGTTAGAAAAAGATAAAAGGAAACTTTTGTAAGCAGATATATTATTAGCTGGGAGGAGAAAGAGAAAATCTAATTGTGAGAAACTGCAAAAGACTCATCAAAGCACAGTTTGCATTTTAAATGAAATGATAGTTGAACCTAAGTGTGAGCTTTTTTTAAAAAAAAATCTAGACAAAAAAGCTGGGCTCTAATGTGTGTATTTGTCTTATAAATCTGAAATTTATTTCATGAAACTCCCAGTTTGCAGCTTATCAGTCTTTCTTTTTTTAGATCACCCTTGTTGGTTTAGAAATAAGTTGTATTTATTATAAAAAAGGGGAAAAAACTTAATTATGCTTTTCAGGGACACCCAGAAATTATTGACAGAAATTAATGAGAATCCATCATTTACTTCCTTTATCTTATGAGTGAATGTTTCATAAAGTTCTTCTCCAGTGTGCCATGGATCTAAGCAAAGACTGTGGATTTATATTTTCAATGTAGAAATCAAATTATTAACAGCCCTAGCTTAAAGATGACCCATGTCTATTTAAGAATAGAGGGAGTGGCAAAAATACAAATTAATTTGAAGAAAGTTAGCTTGAGATAAATAAAAAAAATTACTTATTCTTGTGGCTTTATTATGATGCATGACACTAGTTAGTGAAAGGGAAAAAAAACATTTGTTGTGACAGTTAGCTAACATTTTGTTTAAGTCATGTAGATAAATTCCTCTTCTCAAAAATATCAATAGATTGCTAGATTAAAAAAAATCCTTCTGACAAGTCATCTACATCTAGCTTTGTTGCATGTACACAATATACAATGCCTATTTGTTGTTGTTGCTTTTAAATACTCAAGTGATGTTAATATGAGTCTAATCCAAACTGTAATAGTACCTTTCCTGTTGCATTTGCTGGCTGGAGAAAAAAAAAACCTGATTGTAGAATGCACAGTAATCTTATTCTAGCTGGCTCACAATATTCCATCATTGTTAGCATTATATATATTTGCATTTGTTCTATGGAGGAAGGATTTTTATAATAATGTATTGTATCAAAACATGTATCTAAACTCGTTACATACCATTTGCTTGTTTGTTTACTATTGATATCCTAGAGTGACATTTAGCTCAAATATATTGACAGCCAAATTATGTTAAATTGTGCAGTGAGGTGAACAACCTTATGAAACTTTGCCAACCATTGGCAAAGCAAAGTACTTGTGAGCATATAAAATCTGTACATTGCACATTTATTTGGGGATAAATTATTTTATTAGTGGGACTAGAGCCAATTCATTTATTTTCCAAGACTAAATTATTACAATATAGTATACTTATCTTTATGTGTGTATTTGTCCTTGCAGATGACATTCTATGATGAAAGTTTTTCCTTTTACCTTAGAATACCTTGTGCATACTTTCCATTTTTCATGCATCATGACTTACTGTTATAGTAGAATGTAGCATATGGCCTACTACACATTGGTCTCTTAGAAAGCACTTAAACTAATTCAGAATCCAATAGTTCACAGAATCATATTCATATTCTTAAACATATTTTAAAATTGCTCTGGAAACAGTGAACTGCTCCATGTTTTATGTTATTTTTTATTAGTATTAATGTATTAATAAACATAGCTTGTTCTTTGGAGCATGTCAATAATTAGTAGATTTCTTTAAATATTCTTGCAAATCTGCAATTGATAATTAACACTGCAATCTAATAAATATACTCAAGAAATGAAAACTTACTGAGTTCAATAAGATTTAATAGCACTGAATTTTGACACTGCAGTTTTGCATGTACTTACTTGGAATCTGAGTAAAAGCTACTTATATAAGTGGAATTTACTCCAGAATAACTATAAGACCATGTCTGAAATCCATTTTAACATAAATACTTATTATTTTTTAAAATATAACTTATGCAAATTCAATTATGGTGTAATGTTGATTTAAGGGAACACATTTGGTATCCTTGTGACAGCAATGTGGAGTAGAGATGCACACATTGCAAACATTTAGAGAAATGCATTCTGGTGCCTTTCAGAAATTTTGGGAAAACTCATTTTCAAATATTATTATATAAATTATAAAATATAAATATAATTATAATTATCAGATAAATCCAACATTATTCCATTCCATTCCAAGAGATTCTATCTACTCGGGTAGCCTAGGGATTCTTTTAAAATCACTTAGTTCTATGTGCCAAAGTAGTTTTATGTATTCCCTGAATTCTGAATTCTAAATATGGAGGGTTCCTTAAAAGACAGTTGAAACATTTTCTAAGAATTTGCCTTTATTAATAACATGAATTCATGATATATTTAATGGTGCAACGATCATGTTCAGCTTCTTTTACTGGTTTTAATAATCCATTAATATAATTCTTCTGGTGAAAGATTCTGCCACTTTTTAATAGTTCTTCTTGACTAGGGAATCTCAAAATCCAGCCATTTAAATGCTCAGTTTGGTATTAACTGTGCTCATTCAATCCTTTGTTGTTGTGTTTACTACATTCAACATTCTTTGTTCATCTGGATACTCTGCCAGCAAAAATGTAGAATCTTCTTGTTCATCCCTCATCATTGATAAAGGCCTCAACAGTGTGGATATTTTTAAAATAATCATGTTAAGATTAGATGTGGTGTGATGATTGATCAGGCCAATTTGGGAACAGAATGTTCTTGTTGAACAGACAACATATATAGATACTGCAACTACTGTGCTAGTGGCTTTGGTCTTATGAGCTAGTACTTATGTTGTGCTTCAGCAATGTGCCTTGCTTCATAAATTTGACCACCTTTATGGATAAGACCACAAAGTGGCTTTGTGCCAGCACTTCCCAGTGGTTGTTTTTATATCAAGTGATGTCAGGGAGGCCTTTGTATTATTTCTTCTTATTTGAGCCTCTTCCAGTAGGAAGCTTCCCAAAAGGAGTTGCTTGGGTATGTGCTCATCTGGTATACATATGACATAACCTTCCCTGTGCTTTCATCAGAAGTGTGTGGACTGACGGTAGACATGCTCTAGATAAAACTTCAGTGTCTGGTACTTTGTCTTGTCAACTGATGCCTAATATCCTATGAAGACAAGTCATGTGGAATTGGTTAAACTGTCTTGCATGACTTTGATACAGTGTTTCTCAAGCACAAACCCTGCCTGAGTAGGCTGTAATGTCATAGTGGAAATGTTGCAAGAATATTTGATTTGTTCTTATCTGCTATTCTTTACCCTTACCCATCCTACAACTGATCAATGTACTGGAACTTCAGTTAACTGACAAAATTATCTTAGGAATTACATTGAATTAAACTTTTGATGTGGTGGTTCACATCAGCTGATACAGATTGTTTTCTATAAAGTTTGTATCAATGGAGTTTCTTCTTTTAGAGATGAAATGGATTGTTTGTTTCCCTTTTTTATATCTTGCTGATATATTTAGTTTAGTGAGGATATATTTCTAAAACTCCATAATTTTTTGGTACTCATATTTTCCAAACTCTGCTTATGTTCAGCTCTCTTTTCTAAATCTATTTAGGATTATGTTCTGCCAATAAGCTAAAAGCCCATATGCTATATTTCACTTTGCATCTTATAGTAAGGACATTTTAATAAATTAGACAAACATTATGTATTAAGTAACAAACCTGAAAATTCTGTGGTTATTAAGAATTTATTACATATTGTGAAAAGTAAAAAAAAAGTGTTTCAGAGCATTATTTACTCCTGTTTTTCTTGAAAGAAGAGTAGAATTGGGCAGCTCATGGTTAAAAACTGGGCCTCTTTTTGTATTTGAATACATATCAGCTTTCATTGTATTATCTTAATTGTTAAAAGAAATACCAAATTAGGCTTGTATATGAAGGGTCTTGCAACTAAATATGGGCATGAAATTGAGATTCATTCTAAAATTCTAATAAGTGGTTTAAACATTGATATCACCCTTTGTTTTAATACCTTGATTTTTAAGGTATTAAATGAAGTAATACATTATCTTTCACCTTTCACCTTTTTTTTCCTTTTAGTTCTGATAATGAATGTAGGCCTTGGATTGTCTTTTTCATTTCCCTTCTTAATTTGAAAATAATTATGATGCCTTCTACTGGTGTATGGAAGGACACAAATTCTTTTTAACAATGTGATTTCAAGACTATTCCAATATTTCAATTTTCAAAATATTTCCTGTATTAAAATAAATATATACATTTGTATGGTATATAGAATAGAGATGCCCCATGGTGAGATAGGCGGCAAATAAATTTAACAAACAAATAAATAGACGAGATGGGTGACACACAAATCTAATAAATAAATAATCAATTATAATTAAATCATGGACTTGGCTTAGCTTTTCTTCATTAGTTTGCCATCCTGCATTTCAGCTGATTTTATTTTATTTCTAAAAAAAAATATATCATTGAATTGTTTAATTGCAAGATAATTGTTTTCAAGACAGTTTTTTGCAATGATTTAGTGACAGTGATACTTTCAGTTCTTATTTAACATTTCAAAGATATGTTGACATCAGTTCCTTCACTGTCAAAATATAGCTATAGAACTCTCTATACATGTAAGATATCTGATGGTAAAATGATACCAGATAAATAAGCTAAATTGACAAATGAGGTTCTGATGGGCCAAATAATGGACCAAATCACATAAAGTGCATAGGGAAAGAGAGACTATATATTGTTATGAAAACAATCAATCAAAATGTTTTCAAATGTTAGTGGAGTAAACAAAATATTGAATATAGTAAACACATGCTAATTAGGTATGATCTAATTTAAATGGTTAATCTTAGCAGTCTTAAGATTCTATAGTTGGATATTGAGTAACATATATTGGGAAATGAAGTCAATTCACTTTGGATAGACAACTTCATCTATTTAACAGGAAGATTCAATACTTATTTTTGATTTGTCTAAAAAAAGTGTCCCAAACTCCACTGAATTGTTGATTCAATTCAATGACATCAAAACTGATTTGATGCTCTGCATTAAATTTTAGCCAAATCTACAAACTGAATATGTTTGCATCTCTAGAATATAACCACTGTAATACTACAGCAAAATCACAAGTCCATTTTATATTAGGGAACAGAGACTTCCAAACACTGCAACAATTTGAAAAGCAGACATAGGGATATAAAAAATGCCTAGAACTAAAATTCTGGAAAAACACTCAGGAATGTGCTATGAAAATGTAACAATAAAAGCCTCATGCCACAAAGATATTACAATGTTACCAGGTATGCTCTCTGGGGAGAATATTCTGTAATCGAATGATGACTTTTCTTTCATAAAAATACACCATACATGAAAAAACAACTCTTCTGGTAACATCAAGGTTTGGCTGGGAACATGTAGGATGAGAAAGCTCTTTTGATACTAAGATCTGAAGTTCAGAAAGGTTTTACAGGTAAAAAACCCAACATTTCAAATTGGATCTGCAATTGAACTGGAGGCCTGATTTCTACACACTTGATCTTACAGGTATATTATGTACTTAGTGAAACTGCTGCAGTATTTTCAGAAATAGCCCCATTTGTAATACCTTATAATAATAATCCAAACAGGATTACCTGAGTATGGAACACCGAATGTTATATATTAAGTAACAAAATATCTCTCATTATGCTAGATAGGAGACGTGGAAAGAAGCTTTTGAAAACTGTTGAGAGCTTTGAAATGTCAATTGTATAATTGATGGACAGGTTACCAGATGTTGATAAGGATGGAAAGCACTACAGAGATTAATATTTATATCCTTTCTGGGAATAACTGGGAACATCTCATTCAAACAGGTGAACAAGAGCAACGCTGCTGGCCAAACATTAAGATTCAAGCCTTCACTTCAATATATGGCTTCACCTCTTCAGCTTTATATTTCCATCCAATTTGTCAATTATGCCATTAAAACTGGCCATAGAACCGGTCAGATGTTAGTCAACATCTTAATAGCATTCTTGTGACTTGATGTTTGCTAGAAGTTCTGCCATTTTGCTAAAACTGTAAATTTTGTTGCCTTGCACAAAACTGTCAATGTTATAAAGTTTGTATTATTTATTTGTTTATAATTTATATCTATAAGAACATCCAAACTCAAGAGCAACCAGAGTGCTGAGTTCTGTACTTCCCCCCCCTTTGATATAATGGTTCTATCAAGACTTGCATGTATATTGCTCAGTTTTCATGACTTTAAATAATTAGATTATATTATTGATTACAAATCATTTTACAGACCATAAAGTGAAAATCTGACATATAAATATATAAAATAAATCAATAGACTATGCATATTTGAGTATAAATGCAAAGAAAATCAAAGGTAAACTACGAAAAGAGTATGACAACTTCACTTTAGATTTTAGCAGGCTTAAGATTCTATAGTTGGATATTGAGTAACATATATTGGGTATAAACTATGTATTTTTAGTGGGCCTCTCAATAACAGGAATATTTTAAAATATTATTTACCCATTGATTCTCCAGAGTTGGGGTTTTGGACATATCCTGACATTTGTATAGCTATCTGCATTTGTATATCCTGAAAACTAAATCCAACCCTGTATTTTGAAATAAAACCTACAAGGAAGACTTTATGAGTACAGGTGCCCCTTTCAGAGAGTCTATTTACAGAAATGCAGGAGATTCCTAAGCTCTTGGGAAATTACTCTGATACTCTGGTCTATTATAATGGTTTAACACTCTGCTACAAATATTGTTCAAATATTGTTCAAAACCATTTGATGGCCAACATAAGTCAATTGCCTAATCAAAAATCTGTGCAAATCTGTTCACCTAGTTGTTTAACAATGTGCTGGATAATTGCTAAGCTGTTATAATTGCTCTCACTACATTTATGCTTAACACTTTATGGTGGATTTGAACCAAACCAAACAAAAACATACAAAATGATTTCTCCAACTTATTTCTAGATATACATATGTGTGCATTCTAATAATGGTTCTTCTACAAACATTGTGTAACTTAATATCAGTGGGGTTTTTTTCAATTAGGGCCCAGCATTTACTCTTGAGAAAAGCTATTTTAAGCTTGTTTATAAGGAAGCAAATTTAAATGAACATATTGGCGCCACTTTAAATTATGTTTAATGAAGAATGATTTACTATTCAAAAAATGTACCTATATTAATGACTTTCTTTTGCTGATTATCATTGAGTACTTTTAAACAATAATTCATTTGACTACCAAGGTTTAAAGTTGAAAAGGGAAAGCAAGGAGAAACTATATGATCCAGCTACCTATTGTATTTCTTACAGTGTGAAACCCTCTCTCCTTTTCTTTCTTTGTACTCCCTGTGGGTGGATGAGCATGAGCACATGAGACAAATTAATCCAAAGTCATGATTTTAGTATGCTTGATGCTTTTGTACTTTAGAGTTGGAGTATTTAACCAGAACACCAAGCTTCTGGCAGTTGATTTTTCTTAATCTTCATTTAGTTTCCAGGAGTTCTTTTGAAGATGTTGTTAAGAAGTTCTGTGGTGCATTTGTTATCACTAAAAAAATTGTCTCTTGTATTTTAAAGACTCTGTGGAGCACTACTGCATTCTTACCTCCCACACCTTTACCATGACTAAGTGTTGCTAGAGAGAATTACTTAACCATTACACAGATGGCAAAAAAATGGCACTTATCTTGCACTGTCTTTTTAATTGTATTTTTAGATGGATTTGAACTGAAGCCAAGGACTTTTTGAAGAACTGCTTTCCTCCATCCTGAGACCAGATTCATCATGGCAGCAGGTGTAGCAGCATGGCTTCCTTTTGCGAGGGCAGCTGCCATAGGTTGGATGCCAGTGGCCAACTGTCCCATGCCACTAGCCCCAACAGAAAAAAATAAGCGCCAAGATGAGCTAATCATTCTCAATGTGAGTGGCCGGCGTTTCCAGACATGGAGGACTACATTGGAGAGATACCCTGATACACTACTTGGCAGCACAGAAAAAGAGTTCTTCTTTAATGAAGACACCAAGGAATACTTTTTTGACCGGGATCCCGATGTCTTTAGGTGTATCTTAAACTTTTATAGAACTGGTAGACTACATTACCCAAGGTATGAGTGTATCTCAGCTTATGATGAGGAGCTTGCTTTTTATGGGATCCTGCCTGATATCATCGGGGACTGCTGTTATGAAGAGTACAAGGACAGAAAGCGGGAAAATGCTGAGCGATTGATGGATGATGCGGATTCCGAGAAAAAGCAAGACTCTATGCCAGCCCTGAGCTTCCGGCAGACCATGTGGCGAGCCTTTGAGAACCCTCATACTAGCACCTTAGCCTTAGTCTTTTACTATGTCACGGGCTTCTTTATTGCTGTTTCTGTGATCACCAATGTGGTGGAGACCGTACCGTGTGGCTCAATGCCTGGCAACAAAGAACAGCCATGTGGGGAGAGATATGAAATGGCTTTTTTCTGTTTGGACACAGCTTGTGTAATGATTTTTACAGTCGAGTATCTGATGCGACTCTTTGCAGCTCCCAGTCGGTACCGGTTCGTCAGGAGTGTGATGAGTATCATTGATGTGGTGGCCATCATGCCCTACTACATAGGTTTGGTGATGACTGGCAATGAGGATGTCAGTGGAGCTTTTGTGACTCTGAGGGTTTTCAGAGTATTCAGGATTTTCAAGTTCTCCCGTCACTCCCAAGGCTTACGAATCTTGGGGTACACACTGAAGAGCTGTGCGTCTGAGCTTGGTTTTCTTCTCTTTTCACTCACGATGGCAATTATTATCTTTGCTACTGTGATGTTTTATGCAGAGAAAGGATCTTCTGCCAGCAAGTTCACTAGCATTCCAGCATCATTTTGGTATACTATTGTCACCATGACAACTCTTGGGTAAGTACTATATTTTTCTTTCTTGAACAAAGAAAAAGGGTACTGATTGGTGGAGTTTCAGAATTTCCTGTGGTAGCTGATCTTTTCTACCCCTCCCAGATCATAGATCAAAAATATTTTTTCTTTTGATTGTTATATCATGTACCTTAGCTACAACAAATCACCAATTCATATTTGTAGTTAGAAAAGGACATAGTTATAGCATGAGAGGATAAGCCAAAATGTTTTGGAAAATCAGTTGTTAGTTAATTAATTTGGAATCTTTGGAGTTTTTTCCTGTTCTCATTTTGAATATGAGCGGCCTATACAAACAGTTTCTTTTGGTTTAAATAATACTTTTCTAGTATGGGATTATTGAAATCCTTTTTACATTGCTTCTGACAAAAGGTGAAATGTTGATTAATTAAAACTAGAATCAAAAGAATATGGTCTAATTCAACTGGAAAAGAACGAAGGCACAAACCAAATGTTTAGAAAGAAAATAAAAATATATATTTGCATTCTTTGAAATCAAATATTTCATTTTAAAGATCTTGAACCGCTCTCAGAAATGTCAGCTTCAGAGAGTGCTGGGACTATTTACCCTTCTATTGTTAATAGTAACAATATATTTTCTGATTCTTCCATATTTCACACAAGTGGCATTCTCATGCTTTTAGAATTTCTTCACTCAATTTGTTTTCTGCTCAGCACAGGAACTGAGTTAAATACAAAAACTCGGATAGGGAGGAATATGAAAAGACAAATAGTAAACCTTTACCCTACCCTAACCTGTTAGTGGTGTCATGGATATTTATTTCAGTATTATTGTTGCTAGCAATTCATGGTTAGCATTTTTCACATTTTAACAATATCTTGGAGGAAGGATAGGTAATATTTATAAACTGAATTTATAAGAAAGTTTAACACATTTGGTTCTTTTGACTTTGATTGTTCCTTGGCTTCTCATTAAATCCAAACAGATACTACAAATTAAGAATTCAGGAGGTTGAACAGGCTGAACTGGAAATCAGTGTGTATGGGTGAATGAGTCTGTGCCAAGAAAAAAGACTTAGGGTAATGGCAGTATGATATCCATAGTACAGGAATTACAAAATGTTAAATTCACCAATCTTGATGGTGGAATCACATCCCCATATACCCAAATGTGTTAGAGTGGTGTAAATATTTGCAATCTGTATTACAGAGGAGGGGCACATAACCCATGGGATATTTCCACTATCTTTGTACATCATAGGGATCAGTTGCATTTTCAGCTTTGATAACTTTAACTTTAAGAAGGATGTTGATACTAGTTATAAACTTTTTTAAGTGGAAAAAAATATTTCATATAGGATAATTATTCAACTTTAACTTCTTTTCCCCCACTTATTTAAAGAAATTCACTCTTCTGTAACCTCTGCATACTATATCAGGACTTGTATATCAGGCAAAAAGAAATACACAGAAAAATGATCAATTTTCTCTCTATTTGTAAGATTGTATGGCTTTTTATTTTTAACCATACTTCAACAATTGCTTTTCCAATGTTTGATCATATCATATCATTCTTCCTGTATTAAAGATATTCACAAAGAGACTTGAACTTTATAAGCTGAAATGATTAAATATAATTTATCTTCTAAAAGGGCAACCAATTATGATTTAGTGGAATGAAAATATTTGGAAAATAAAGAAATGTAAAAACTGAACATTTGGCACTTCACTCAAATAAATAGCCATCTTATTTAGTTTTGTTTAAAAAATGAGTTTCAAAAGCTTGCTATACAAAAGTAAATACTTTGGGCACCTTGAAATTAAAATATAACCTAGAATTTATTTTCATTGCATTTTGGCTTCTTTTGTAAGAATATGTTAAAAATTATTAGTTTCAAATATTTGTAAGAGGGCAACAAAAAAAGATGTAAAACTCAAAATTGCATATAATTTCAAATATTACTTTCAATAGAAAGAAATACGGTATTTTAAAGGATGATGTAAAATGATTGTAAATGTTAATAATATGATGCAAATATATACATTTTACACATGGCAATTGAAAATTCTTACAAATTCAAAGATAAGGAAAGCAGGTGGGCCACCTGTGATAAACATTATATAGCACCATATGTTTTATATGGAACTACATTTTAGAACTCTGTATATCTCATTTAAGCTTCATAGAATGTAAAAATGAATCTGAAAATAATGCCAGGCTACATAGCCCCTATGCATATTACTTAAAATAAAATTTAAGGTTGCTTACAAATATGTTTGGAAAGAAAAATCTTTCTATTATTGGAGACCTTAGTGCTCTCTGAGCTTGCTTGTTTCCAGACATTTCTTTACCTAACTAACATCATTAGGGCTAGTGAGTGCCTCATTCACTCCCTGATTATATAGAGTAGCTTGCCCTGTCATTATTGATGGGTTATCATTTTCTCCTTAGTTACACTATTGTTTTCTGCTTGTTTGTCTGATATTAATCCTTGTTTATCTGGGTATTGACTGCTATAAAGCATGTGTTCTGGTCTTTTTATTTCCTTCTTAGATTTTTTAAATAAAATTTGCTTGCAGATGTTTTTAATGAAACAACAACCAAGCTCAAAGAGCACCAAGGACTCCACATTTCAGTCCTGAGCTACATACATTATCTTCTACTGAGATTTTTATTGTTTCCCTTTTTCAAAGGGAAACAGGACAAGAAATGAAATATTTCTAACCTGTCCAAATATACAGAGAATGATTCCACGGTACCATTAATTCTGTGTTTAGCTAACTGAAATACTCCCAGACATAAAGCACCTTTCCTTTTTGCACATAATGATAGTCCAGAGTGAGTCTTCTTGAGCACTCTAAAGTGTTCCTTGACAAGGTTAATCATATAAATTATAGCAGTAGTGCTAAGCTCACTGAGCAGGCTAAAAAATGGCAGATACTAAAATAGGATATTTAACATTTAAGGCTGATCATTTTAAGCTTTTTTGCAAACTACTGTCTTCCAACAGAGATTAATGCATGTACCTATTTGTATTATTTGTCTGGAATTATTTTTAAATGGAAGATTTTGCTGAAGCATCAGCTGTACAGTCTGCATTTCTTACATTTCTTAAAGACCTTTTTGTACTATAAAGGTCTTTTTTATGATAAGGTCAAAACGCCAGATAATAATACATGGAGAGCAAACTTCTTTACTTTTTTCACTTTCCATTATACCTTTTCTGTTAATATGTCATTACTTGCCCTTTCCCCTGGAAGCTGTTAAAGCTATGTGTTCCTGTTGATTTTTGAGAAAGTACCATGTTGTCCTGTAAGATTTGTAAAGGGCAACTCTATACCATGATGGTTGCTATGGCATTTCTGAACTTCAGAAGGAACTATATGGCATTTTCTATTTTGGATTTCCTTCAAAGATAAAATGGAAACTTTTGTCTTTGCCTCTGAAGTAACATCAGTGCATTTGGACTTTCAGAGCTTAAAATGTATACCAGTGGTGGCGAACCTATGGCACGCATGCCAGAGGGGGGCACTCAGAGCCCTCTCTGTGGGCACGTGTGCTGTCGCCACAACCCTGCCTCCCCCTGTGGCCCCCTCCTCACCAGCAGCCCCCCAGAGAACAGTTGTCCCTGGACGTGGCCCACGTGGAGCAGCGCAGCCAAGGACATGGCAGCCGGGCAGTGGGGACAAGACTCCATCCTCGTGTCCCATCATGTGCAGATGATGCTGTGGGGTGCGGGCGGAGGGCGTGGCCAACATGGCACTGCAGGGTCACCGGGGCGATCTACTGCAGTTGGCCATGGAGGTGGTGAGTGGCCCTGCGGGCGGATGGGGCAGGGGGTGGGCTGGGCTGAGCTGGGGGACGGAGCGAGGGTGGGGTGGGCCCAGGGCCATTTTGGGCACTTGGTCTCTAAAAGGTTTGCCATCACTGATCTATACCACCATTTTCAAAAATTGAAATCACTTTGTTGAAATCCATGTAATAATCCTCTCCTTTAGTTAGAATTGGACCATAATTTTCATCATCTTTCAGGTTTGAGATATTTGAATCTCATTAGCATCTGAATGAAGCATTTTCATAAATCAGCTACAACTAACAGTAGGATGATTACAGTCCAAAGTTTATTTCAAATTGTGTACACTCAGGCTTTTACTTTACCAGTAAAACAAAACAAAGAAGCAAACAAAAAAATCTCCAACCCCCAACCTACAACTATTGGAACGTCTGAATAAAAGAGTATTGTAAATTAAATAGCAGGCTAAGATCACACATAATATAATAAAGGTATTAAGACACACAGGCTTTTTTTAAAAAAAGAATTAGATTTCTCAGAAAATGTCTCTGCCTCCTCTTTTGTTCCTAACTAATTTATGGAATTAGAGTTGGGGAAATAATCATGACTTTATTCCCATTTCATTCTCTAGATCCTGTTTGCCACAATAAATACAGAGTATGAATGTGTACTATAGTTCTTAAAAACTGGACAATAGGACACATTTCCACACATTCCTTATGTGGAAAAAAATTGAAAACATGCGTGTTAAACAACTTCAATTCTAAATTATGATTCAGCTTGCAGTAAAGTTTCATGCATAAATGTATTCATAAAACCTGCTACAAATTGATCCTAGTTAGCATTATATTGCATGCATAAAATCATACATTATTTGCACAGTATATCTTTGAGATCTCCCATGATGTCTACCCACTGATGCAAGTTGCCAGGGTTGGTGTGGTCCAGATTCCTTTGATCAAACAGTGTTATCTACTAGGACTAGGAAGTGCACCTTATGTCATGGTGTCTGTAATGAGTTTCCCCATGAGACCTGGGTGACTTACACCCTGATGATATTCCAGGAGGCTTTAAACCTCTCAGGTCTTGGGCTATGGCAGCTGGAGCCACTTACTGGATGTCCTTGGTCTAGCCTTATTGTTGTTGTTGCATATTATTTTGTTCTTATTTATTTATTTATTTATTTTTATTCTGATCATTGAATAGTGAGCAACCTAGACTCATTCTGGAGTTGGATGATGTTAAATAAGATAAAATAAAAATATTTTTAAAGTAAAGAGCCTATCAATGGACCATTTCATCTTAAAGAACTCTCTTCGTTTTATAGGACCGTGATGTTTTTCAAAACTTTTAAGATGAGTAATTCTTATTTCATTTAAATTATTCTGATTGATTGATCAATTAATCTATTTATTAATTTTTATACCCCTCATTTTACTATTCAAAGTGACTCTGGGTGACTATCTAACACTTCAATTTATATTCCAAAATATTTTATCTACAAGAATCACTCATTCTAAATGTATATAAATCACAGAAAGGAACTTTCAAGTGATAACTTTGTGTTGCAATTACTTTTCTTTGTAATTTTTGTACTTAGTTGCTCTGAAGCTTCTAGGATGAGAAAGAGAAGAAAAACCTATTTCCTCTTGTCATAATTTCAAGTGAAATATACCACAGAATAGTACCTTAAATCCAGAAAGACAAGACTTAAGAGAGTAGAGAGTAGAGACTAAAGCAGCCAAAAACTTGGGCAGTCCTTTCTATCCTGGGAGAAGATTGAGATCATAAATCTGTCAATCTCCATATTTAGCTGGGGCTGCCTTCAAAATGGGCAAAGGGTGAAATATATCTTGTATTTAATTTCAAAATGAGTTTTGCATTTTGCATTTGTATTTATTCTTCTTCTGCTTCTTAGTCCAGCCCTAACTAATTTTGGGGAATTATGGTTGCTGTTAAGTTGCTGTTGCGTAGTCAGTCACACTTAGCCAATAAAGTGTTCTGTTCTGTTCTATTCTATTTCTAATCTTTCCTTCAGTATAAGATGTTATTTTATTTAAGTCAGTGAATAATTGCACATACTATAATACAAGAAAAGAACACATTTTTCTGCTGTTTACTGTTAATTATTTAATTATTTATAATGGTTATAAACAAAGTTATAAAATTACTGTAAACTTTGTAATGAAGTTTTTTTTCCCTCCTACACAACTTCAGGCTTCACTGTTCCTAGAGAATAGTCTAAATGCTGCTTTCCAAGTTATTCGACAGTCTCTTTCTGCCTAGGCAAACTTATACAATGAGCTTCTGATGCCATTTTGGCAGGAGTCTATTTGTAATTAGATTATATTTACAATTCTCTATCTGTGGTACATTGCCAAAACATCCAGCCCTATTCTCTAGTGAATTGCAGAATTTGTTTGTACCTTGCCCAGTTAGTGATACGGCACTTTGCATCTGAATAATTCTTTGACTTTTTATAAACAGTTCAAAATTATTGGCTCAGTTGCACTTTACTGCCCAATTAGCATTTTTGAAATGGTTTTGGACCAGCCAGAGCTATGTGTGTCTTAAAATACGAATAAGAGAGTGTTGGTTTATTTTATGCATCAAAGAATTCAATCTGAGTAATTGAATTGTTGCCCTTGTTCTTGTTAGTAAAGCAGATTGATTTATAAATAATTGGGAATATGTAGGTTAACTTTTCTTAAATTAAGTTCACTGAGACAGAAAAAAAGGTTTGCTAAAACATAAGCAAGCCAAAACAGTAATTGGATATTTGCACATGCTTTAATTCCTAACCCTTGACCTTTTTTTTTCAAAACACAAATACTAAGAAATTTAGTTTGTTTGCTTACTAGAATTCTTTTAGGTTCTTCAACTAAAGGAATAATAATGTGGGGCAAGGTCCATGACTTGCGTTCAATACAATCATAAGCTTGTTTACTTGAAAATAAGTCTGAGTTTAATGTCAACTACCACCAACTCAATAAGTATAAGAATGAAAGATGCTGATGACAGTAACATCTACCTTAATAACTGGAATAAAATCTTTGCTAACCTTTAAGAAGTTAGCAATAGAGGAGTAGATTCAAAATGTTGATCTTGTGAAATGCTTTGAGGTTACAGTGAAGTTCATTGCCAAAAAAATAAGAGAGAAAGGAATGATACTAAAGCTGCAGTATTTGTCTGCAAATCTGTCTTTAAAAAAACAAAAGATAAAGCCACAATTGGTTTTGAACAGCAAATTTTCTTCTAAATGCATTATTAATGAATCCTAAATGCAATATTTTTTATTTATAAAGGGCTTGACATGCCATTGAAATGGACTGCTCTTACTCTCATTTGACAAATGAGAAAAAGAGCTGGCAATTAGTTATGTGATTTATCAAGTCTTATCAATTCCTGCCTGAGAAAGGATCTGAATATAGGTTACACCAGTGTTTCTCACTCTTGGCAACTTTGAGATATGTGGTCTTCCAACTTCAGAATTCTTCAGCCAAAACTATCCATCTCAAAGTTGCCAAGTTTTGAGATATGTGGTCTTCCAATTGTTATGGTGGCTAAGGCTAATAAGACTTATAGGACAGTTGCATCTGAAGAGCTTTCTGGAGACTAGGGAATATGGCAGTTTGGAAGTAAATGGTATATGAAGTTTCTTCTTATTCAGTTTCTAGTGATTCTAAAGAGTCATCTCTCTGTTTGGGCCTTAATTTTTTGATATGTATATATTTTAAATTATTAACCATTATTTTTCATGTTAAATGACTCAACAAATTTTGAACAATCTATACTACACCAACATAAATCAAACAAACATCCCAGATTTCATAAATGTCTATTCACAATATCACATGCATTCACACTTTATATGTGGTACATTATTGGAAATATTTGAGAAACATTAACTTCATGTGTCTATAATCAGAGTGACAATTAATGGATTTAAAGCAGATCACTCAAAGAAAAGAATTGAGCTACAGTCTGTAATAAAATGAATCCATCACCAGAACTCAGATCCAGGTCCATCAGTTCAGTGAAGCAAATAAGTCAACTCATAAGGCAATTCTACCTTTACTTTCAGAATTCTAACATTAAAGCTTCTGAGAAATCCAAAACTCTGTCAAGGTCCTTCTCTTCTGACAAGTGGGATATATACTTTTTTTTCTTCTATTATAATAAGGGAGAAAGTCTTTATTATAAGGTCTAAAAATAAATTCTTCATTTATTTTTTAGTCTAGGGATGGACTAAAACCTTCCAAGAGATATCCCAGAGACAAAGTAAGAAACTAGGGAAGGTGGGATGCACTGCCTAGCACTTTAATGCTTTTTGCTCTGAAAACATCATGGCAGCCAATTAGAGTCCATATGGTTTCCAAAATACTGAATGGTTCCAAATGGTTGTGGATTTCCAACATAGAACACATTATACACATGTATATTGTATATATAGTTTGCAAATCAATGGAAGGATTATAAAATGACCCATGCTTCATGGCATCTTTCCAAAGAGTCCAAGGAAGGGCAGCAGCCCTGGAATCAATCACTTCATACAGAACTGAGGCATGAATAGGAATAGAATAGGGGGGGGGAAGCAAATAAAATTATACCGTTCCTACATCTTTTTTAGTTCTGTTGTGTTCATAAGTTTCTGATTTAACAAAGGCTGTTTTTAATTTAGCATCATTTAAATTTTACTCAGGAGGTTTTGTAATGAAAGTGTTATTCTTGGGTGCATCCTTAATCAATCTGAATTACTGAAACAGTTCTTCAGAATTAATTTCAAGTCAGCTGCCTGCTTCTAGCAGAGACATTCTCTTCTGGAGGCTGGCAGCTTCCACCATCCTTCTGGGAAACATAATTAAATATTTTGTTTGTGAGTGTGTTTCCTCTGCCTAAAATTAGAGGATTTTAATATATGCTCAGTATATTTATAGAATTATTTTTTTCAGAAGGATTTGCTCAAAATTATCCAGGGAGTCCACAGTGGAATATGGGAATGAATCTTTGGGTAAAGGGTGATTTCTGGATGGTAACCAGTTTTAAAATGGGAATAGGGACAATGGAAACTTGCCATGTCCTGATGCAAAAAATTAGAATTGCTAAAATCTTTTCTCCTATGTCATTTTTGGCTGTCTTATTTGCACAAAGCCCTTAGTTATTTATCTTTCTATAAATTATGTGCTTTACTAAACTTCTAAATGTAAGAGGTGCTACTGGCTGTATTACTTATATAAAACAAATCTGAGGAAGTTATTTTCTGCTTGCTAGGCAAAGTCAAACATATACATGTCACATTAAACCAAAATGTTATTACAAACATAATCAGTGGTTCTCAACCTGTGGTCCACAGAACCCTGAAGGGGCCACAATGTCATCACAGGTGGTCCACAAAGGCTTGATGCAATCTAGTGCTTTAAAACTTGAGTTAAGTCTTGTTGGCCCATGGCCATGATCCATAGTTGCAAAAGGTATTTAAAGAGGGTCCATGGTCAAAAAAAGGTTGAGAACTACTGCTTTACATCATGGTTCTTTTTTTAATAAATAAGGGCACTAGCGTTTGTATAAATCAACTTGCAAAGAAATTCTTTGTAGTGAGTAGAGTGAGGTCTATATCTAAGCATATCTATGTACCATTGCTAAATTGTTTTATATATTTTCTTCCAAACTGATTATAAAAATTAGAAATGAGGTGATTCCGTTCTGTTATATTATCCATGATATAATTTTTTTAAAAAACAGAATTCAGATATCTTAGAAATTCACTGTTTACTTCTGCTGTGTTTAAACAAAGATTTAATTAGCAAGAGATGTCATGGTAAGATGTAGTAGTCTGTTAGGAAATATTTCTGTTTAGAATAAAAGTAAACATGAAGAACAGTATTTTCAGACTTTTGGCATAATAAAATTAGTGAAAGATGCTAAAACGAGATAATGTATCTAATATTACATAGTATACATTAGTTGTGTAACAATAAATCAGGAAGTCATAGACACCAATAGGCTATTATTAGTATTAGCGTAAAAACACATTTCCTCTTTTAAGAACAACAAAACAAAACTGCATATTAAACTGAATTGTGAGCCTTATTCATGGTTCAGCTTGGTTTTTCAATATGTCTAGGTTAGCAAATTGACCTTATTACTGAATATAGTTTTTGACTTAAGAATATTTTTTTTCTTGAAAAGTTTCTCAAAATATTGTTTGTTCTCAAAAGTAGAGTTTAAAAAGCAGAATTTATTATTCTTTTTGGAAAGAGAAAGAACTACTCTTAAGTGAGCCAAAAGGCAGGATTTCAGAATCATCTGCTAGTTTGAGATGCTGCAAGTTATTTTGTTTTATCTTTTATGGTAGTTGAGTGTTGTGAGATATGCAGTAGGGTTTAAAGATAACGATGTTGAAAAATTGATTCAAAGTAGCATATTTTTCAGTGCAAAGTCAATGGAGTGTACAGTCTATTAAGTACATATACATACTTTTACACCACTTAAAATTCTCTGAGATATAATGCTCTTTAGTTGAACAAATTCAAATTTGATTCATCAAACATTGATTTGTCCAGTATTGAGAAAATAAATGAGATATGGGTAATGTAAGTCTATGTTTCATACTTCATATTCTACTTAATGACTATAGAAGAGTCCATGTGCAGAGGCAGTGGCCATTGAATGTAAATTCTGGAGAGCAACAACAAGGGAACAGAATGGCTTCGTGTTCTTTTCTTAGGGACATTTAAGATCAGATTGCTTTGAATGGCATGACTAGTGGGAGACTAAATCATAGAAGAACTTTTTCCAGGGCAAGAACCATATCTGCAGTCCAGAAATCTTATCCAGAGAGTTATGGATGGTTTAAGGATGAAAATGTAATTAATTACACTAAACAGTATATACTTAAAGCATAGTTAGCATAATTATTTAATAGTCATATATTTTCCACTCCTGTTCTTTTAACAATCAGCACGTGATGATTGTTCTGAGACCTTGTGCCCATTCAAAGTTTATGACTTAAGGCACTAGGGCTTTAGATTTTATGCAAGTGAGCCACATCCCTGGTCAAATCAAAATATTTTTTAAAATATGCAAAAATCAGGAGGTAGAACTTCAAACATATTCCTGTTCAACCTTCAAATGTGTTATCTTTCCTTATAATTGCAAATTGAAATATGATTTCTTTTCTTGCAGTTGAAAAGGATAGAATCCTATTGTTCACATATGACATAGAAAACAATGGGAAGTACACAAATGTTCTTTCCTTCATTTAATGGTGTTTGTACAGGAATCAATGCAGTTGATTTCAACATTTGCTTTTCTTACTTGATATCAACAAAAGAGGGAAGAGAACAGAATACAGATCTGTTCCAGGCTATTGCTTTTCCTAATATCTTCTTTTAAAATGAGTTATTTATCTATGCAATCTTATTTTATGTGCTATAACTCAAATAAGTGTATTTCAACTCCATCAGGAAGAAACCAAAAATGTCAATGTAACTTTCTTATTTTAACCTGGTTGATAGAAAGATACATGAGATAGCATCACTTTTCCCATCCCAGCCTACTAGTTTAATATTTGCAACCCGAAAAACAGCCTGAATTTAATATAGTGAGCTCAATCCAAAAGTAATTGATGGTGCAATAGAAAGAAACCATATCTTGAGCCAACATCTGTACAACTCTAATTGCCTGCCTTTAGAAAAAGGACACCATCTTTCCCAAAATAATACATTTATAGATATTACAAGTGAAATGTGTTTCTATGGGGAGCCATTTCTTGCTTAGTACAAATCATGCTCATACTGCACTGGAAATAAAGTTATCAGAATTCAGCCTTTCAAAATATATATTTTAAAGCTTATATGTGCTAGGTTAAGGAGAAGAGACAGGGAGAAGAAGGGCAATGTCATTTCCTCAATTCTGTTTATACAAGAGAATCTCTTCAGTTCAGCATCAATGGCTAGAGTAAAGTTTGTCCTGCATCTGAAGGAACAAATGTAGAGTTTTCACTCTATCTCCTCAAATGAATATATCAGAAATAGAAAAAGAATAGTTGATTAATATATTTGAAAAGCTGAAGCCATACCAAGGATGTTTTTATTAAATAGAAAACATGGCAGGCATGACTCATCACAAAAGCCAACAGAAGCAAACTAAACATGTTGCTTGCCACCATTTGTTGCCACCTCTTAGGATGCTGTCCACCATGTTCATTTGCTTTCAACTTTAGTTTGGACAGATCAAGGTACTCTCAAAAACAAAGAAACCCTCAGTTGAAGCCACCTATTTTTATTTTTTTTAAGCAGAATATAGGCACGTTTTACAATGTGAAACTTTCCTATTTATTTTGTTAATGTTTTGCTCAATCTTAATATTTATTCAGAAATAAATAAATCTTACTAAGGTCTTACTGAGGACTATTTGGATGAATATGCACACCTTTGAGTTATTAATTTGCAGTACTTAGTGCTTAAATTTAGCATTTGATTGTTTTTTTGCATATGGATATATGTTAGTTTTGTTTAGTTGTTAAGCTGCTATTTGTGTTTTATAAAAAGTTTGTTTTTCTTTATTTCTTTTTGTTTCTTCTATAGGAGTTTTGATCCCATCCTTTTCCTTCCTTTGATAGTTTAGTATTTTCTATCTTTCACCATATAATATGATTATATCTTGTAAGTTATATAGTGATACAGTGTAATTAATTTATAATACCACATTCTAATTTCTTGTGTGTTTCAAAGTATCTTAACTGTAATATTTTAATGCTTAATTATTGTTAAAACTACTACTACTAATAAAAAACAAGTAGCTAAGTAAAAGGAAGTGAGGAAAAATTTATGTTGTCGGTTTGCGGAAGACTAAATTTTGAATTAATTGAATCAAACGTACAGTGTTATAAAGTGTTTATACATTTCACAAAGAATTCTTAGATTACAAATGAGTAACCTGATGCTTAATTGAGGTTCTCAAACTGTGGATCAGTTGGGGAGGGAGGGAGTTGTACTTTTAAAACTCCTAAACAGCAGTGGCGGCGACGTCTGGCTTCGCTCCAGGAACGAAGACACACCGAGCTGCGGAGAAGAGGTCCGGACTCCGGGGGAGTTCTCACCTACATCCCCCCAGGATCGCTCCTGGGGGGACTAGGGAACTCAACCCCTATCCAGACCAAACTCACTTTCTCCCCTTCACCCGGGGAGAAAGTTCCGAGCCGCAAAACAGCTGATCCGCGCTGTTTTGACGCAGTCCCGGGCTGGAGGCTGAAAAAAAAGCCTCCTTCGGCGGCGCCTCGCCACTGGAAGCTCCCAAAAAATTTATGTTGTTTCTTCTATAGGAGTTTTGATCCCATCCTTTTCCTTCCTTTGATAGTTTAGTATTTTCTATCTTTCACCATATAATATGATTATATCTTGTAAGTTATATAGTGATACAGTGTAATTAATTTATAATACCACATTCTAATTTCTTGTGTGTTTCAAAGTATCTTAACTGTAATATTTTAATGCTTAATTATTGTTAAAACTACTACTACTAATAAAAACAAGTAGCTAAGTAAAAGGAAGTGAGGAAAAATTTATGTTGTAGGTTTGCGGAAGACTAAATTTTGAATTAATTGATTTTGAGTTTGATCCTTGCTTGTTTGTACTGCATATCCTGGTGAGCAGTTGCAATATTGCAAACCCCCATTATGTAAACATGAAAATTTAGGGATATATTCATGTCTTGCCCAACTGTAACCCCCAAGAAGAGGCTTCCACACAAATTCATTTATTTATTTAGATGATTGCCATATTACAACCATGCCCCTGGGCTAACTATTAATGTGACTTATATCAAATGCTATGATATGAATCCCAGCAACTGATAGCTATCTTTTTAGATATATATTAACACCATGCTAGAAAAGGCTTGACCATTTCTTTTTCCAATAAAGGAGAATATTTGTAGCTCAGGGCTGAAATGAAGAGTCCTTGGTACTCTCTGAAGTTGGTTGTTTTTTGCAGACATTTCATTATACAAACTAGGTAACATCATCAGTTGTCAACGATGTTATTAGTTTGGGTAATGAAATGTCTGCAAGAAAACAACCAAACTCAGAGAGCACCAAGAACCCTTCATTTCTTTTTCCTAAGTGCTTTTATCTGTTTTGCTTCCTGCACAACTTAAAAAACATTGAAAAGTCAGATTAGTATTTTTCAAATTTGGCAATTTTCAGATATGTAGATTTCAACTCCCAGAATGTTGGCTGGGGAATTCTGGAGGTCAATATCCATACATCTTAAAGTTATCAAGTTTTAAAAACTTAGATGTTTAATTTTTCTAAAATGATGAATTTATTTTCAGGCAAGTTATTTATGTGTGTAAAATGTTCCCTTGTACAGAAGGATTTCTAAAACTAAACTGTTTCTGCATAGTGTTATTATAGTTTTATGTTGGTAAACAAAAAACAAATTCACATCTAAAATAATAGAGCAGTTTTTCTCAGTCCAGACAAACCTTCCCAATTTCAAAATGTTAACAAGCAGCAGAAAACATCGATAGTGGATGTAAAATGACAGCAATCTCTGTCTAACAAAGAGCTTTTCCATTTAACTATCCCAACAATGAAAAAGGATGTCCTGCTATAGAACATATCCTACCCAGAATACATAATTTATTTCATTACACTGTTGATGTTTTCTTCTCTTTTCAGCTTTACCTTTTCTTGCTTCTGAAAAATTATATAAATTATATTAAAAAAAAATCTCCAAGAAATACCAGACTCCATAGAATTCATAGCCATTAAGGTTCCAGTTATGAAGTAGAAATATTAAAGTAAATTTAAATTTGAATTTACAATTAACAGAGTAGCTTGATGAAGCAACCCATTAATACATTGTTTACCCCCTTCTTTAAGAAAATCTCATAATTTGAGAAAGTAGAAGAATTAGAATAAAATATGATGTAATAAATCTACAGTGATATTCACAGAGCTTTTCCTCTCATCTGCACCAGAATGAATGTACAAAA
This sequence comes from Protobothrops mucrosquamatus, assembly GCF_001527695.2. Classification (NCBI taxonomy): domain Eukaryota; kingdom Metazoa; phylum Chordata; class Lepidosauria; order Squamata; family Viperidae; genus Protobothrops; species Protobothrops mucrosquamatus. Next base: position 64,906 of record NW_015387747.1, on the reverse strand, counting down.
CCCTTGAGCTAAGAAATTAAAATCATTATAAGTGCTATAAATCAAAAATTTGGCAGAGGTGAATTGATAGTTATTAGCATGATATTCATCAAAAAGATATTTTATAACTATAAACATTCATTAAACATTAGTTGTTGGATAATCTATTTGGCAGAGATTAAAGACAGGAGGATAGTTTCCTGACTGGTTCCTTGTTATTTTGCTTTAGCAATAGCCCAGAACTCATTTGCTTACCAAGAGATTTTGAAAAGGGTTACAGCTCCACCATTGTTTACTGAATACAGATGACAATGACTGGATCTACACAATATGATAAGGGAAAGGCATATGATGATATTACAGCTTGACGTTATATGCAAACTATGTCTATCTTAAGAACACACACAGAGTTTTGTGAAAGAGGATAGGTAAATAGATAGGCAGGCAGGCAGACAGGACTGTTGCTGAGAAAAGAGTTGGTAAGCAAATGAGGGCTTTTTTCTATACCACTATCAACTGATCATTGTTTCAAGGACAATTGTAGCAGGTATTTGTGCACCTCAACAAGGCACCTCAGTCAGCACTGAGGTAGCAAAGTGCCTCAATGGGAAATATGCATAAACTGTGTTATAGGGTAAAGCAATGTGGCTTTCCAGTTTGATACAGAAAATCAAAGTGTCATTTCATTTGCAGCTTCACTCTGAAGGGGTATTTTGGTTTAAGCCTTGATGAATCAATATGCTTTTTATTTTAAAAATTATATCCCAAATATTGGGGGTTTAAAATTTCAAGAGATGGCAATCTGTTCATGTAATAATATTTAAGGCTCTTTGTATTTCAAGAATATTTCCTATGTTGAGAGCAGGGGAGACTGACCTCTCAAAAATATATAATTCTTTACTTATTTTGAGTGTTCAGCTCCTAAGAAAAAGGTAGCAAACAATAGTAAGCCATAATGTGCTTTGGTTTTAGTTTAGAATTGTGTATGAATCAACGATTAAGGTTTATTTGGCAAACTTCAGTTTAAAATCTTGACTGTGAAAGACAGGTCGCATGTCCAAACAGACCAATGCTTTGGGTAGATAGTAGACAAGAAGAAAACTGTAATATCTGCAGGCAACTTGTTCTATATCACATGGATGACCTTTTTTGCAGGAGCAAAGTGAAAGAAAAAGAGAAAGTCCCATAAGAATTTGTCAATCATATCCCCAAGTCAAGTAATTTCAAGTAACAATGCATGGACATTAGTCAGCTGCTCAGTTTTTACATGGCAGTGACAGGAAGGTACTAAAGATCTTGAAATTGTAAGCCAAGATGGGTGGCTATAGAAATTGAATTGAATAAACAAATAAATAAAATTGAAATTGAATAAACAAATAAATAAAGCTTATATATAATATATCAAATTGCTTGAGATATTTGAAGATATTAGGGGAGACTTTTCCAATGTATGTTCTCCAAATATATGCGATTATCATTATATAAAAAAAGAGCCATGGTGACACAGTGGTTAGAATGCAGTATTGCAGGCTGACTCTGCTCACTGCCAGCAGTTTGATACTGACCGGCTCAAGGTTGACTCAGCCTTCCATCCTTCCAAGATCGGTAAAATGAGGACCCAGATTGTTGGTGGAAATATACTGACTCTGTAAACTGCTTAAAGAGTGCTGTAAGCCAGACATGTCAAACTCGCGATGTCATGTGACATCGTGCAAAGTATCGGAGCTTTTTCCCCATTGCCGGCAATGGGTGGGTTGGTTTCCTGGTGACGCATCCAGCTCGTGGGCCAGCAGTTTGACACCCCTGCTGTAACCACTATGAAGTAGTATAAGTCTAAGTGCTGTTGCTATTCTCATTTTTTTCATGTCATACTATTTGGGAAAAACATAATTGCAATCCAGTACATCAGTAGCACACAAATTCAGTGAAATCCAGTTGTGAAATTAATACAGGGTGTTTCAATAGTCTTAAAGCTTAAAACTATACTAAGACTTTTGGGACACTCTATATCAATAGTTCCATTTCTACTTTTTTTCATCATGCCCATAGCTAGGTGAATATTACAAGGCATATGGGATTATTGTCCTTTTTTCTCCTTGGAAAAAGTAACTAAATTAAAAAGAGGTTATAGGAAGTTTTACAATTTCATTTTAAAAGAAGATCCTTGTTATAGGCTGAAAGATCAACACTAATGATGTAGGGCAAATAAATTTCTTGTTAGAGTCCTGGCTATCTCTTGTATCTTGCTGTATCTTGTATCTTCTCCTGACCTATGGCATGCTAGTCCAACTGAGCTTCCATTATTGTCATTTTGATTAATCCCCAAATATTCTGGAGTTTTTACCCTCTTGACTTTTCCTTTCAATATGAATTTACTAATTTTAAGAAGTCATACATCACCATTGTGGATATGCTTTGTAGTTTTCCTTGGTTCATTGTCATTATTTTTCCACTCTTCCTATCTAGGCTTTTAGTTCTGCTTGAGTCCAGTCCACTATTTCAGCTGTGTGTTGGATGACTGGAACTGGACAGGTGTTAATTGCCTTGATGATATTTCTTCCACTAAGTTTAGACTTTAAAATCATCTTTACTCATGATGTATTCACTGTGTGCTTGATATTGTTAGCTTGAATGTTACCCAGGCATTTGTAGCAATCCAGATTCCTGATGTTATTTCTATAAAGTATCTTGATTCCTTTAGTTTCCACTATTTTTTGCCTATTGATGGTGAGAGTGGCGCATTTTTCTGCTCCAATCTCCATGGCAATATCTTGACTGTTTATGCAGACAGTATTCAGTGGTGATTCTATTTCAGATAGTGTCTTTCCATACAGCATCAGATTGCCCATATATAAGAGGTCAGTTGGCCTGGCAGATGTATTTGATGTTTGATAACCATGGCCTGATTTGTTCAATATTGTTGGCAGAGTAATCAATGCAATGACAAACAGTAGTGGTGAGAGTGAGTCTCTTTGAAAGATTGCTTTCCTGATATTAACTTTTCCCAGTCTATCACCATTGTCCAATAATTATGTCTTCCATCATGCCATTGATCTTTGCACAAAGCTTCTGATATTTTTACTGACTCCTGTTATTTCTAGGCCCTTGATTATTAAGTCATGTGGCAGGGTCAAATACCTTCTTGTAATTTATCCAAGCTACATTCAAGTTGGTCTTCCTTCTTTTGCAGCTTTCAAAAATTATCTTGTCAGTTAGGAGCTGATCTTTTGTTCCTTTGCTGTGTGGACAGTTTTCTTTCAGGCCAGGTAGAAAGAGCTTGTTTTCAAGAAGGTGTTATTGGATAGCATCAGCTACCATACCAGTTAGCAATTTGAAAGTTATTGGTTAACAGGTAATTGGCCTGTAGTTTCCTTGTGCTGCCTCTTTTGTGGGATATTTCATTATCAAGTAGGTTTTGCTAGATATTAACCAATCTTCAATTTCACCTCCTTGCAGTATGTTCTTAAACTGCTTGGCAATGAGTGGATGTAGACCAGTCAGATGTTTCAACCCAAAACCATGCAATTAATCTTCACTGGTGCTGACTAATTCTTGATCTTCTTTGCCCTTTTCTCCACTATTTCTGGTATTATTATTAAATTACATAGTATTCTTACATAAAAACAGTTTGGAACTACTTAAACATATAAAATTCACATGAAAATAAATGACAAATAATATATAACACAAAGCATAAATAAACATACATATATAAAAAGGAACCAAAAGCAAAGGCGCAAGAATTCATATTTATAACAAAAGAAAGTAAAACTTTGTGTGTTGTGAATTTTGGGAGAGAAAGAACTCTGTAAAAAATGATCAGAGAAGTCCTATCCACTTCGTCTCTACTTCTAGTCTGGTAATGAGACAACTATATGCAAGCAATCTCAGAGAGCACTAAGGACCACAAATACTGTAAAAAAATAACCACTAGATGGCATTCTGCTTTTTAAGTTCATGCCATTGGACTGTGTATATATCATAAACAATACCTTGTACCTGACTTAGTATTTTTTTAATTTATTCATTCATTTATATCCCGCCTTTATCATTTTCACAAATAACTCCTCTAATTAGCAGGCAATGCAATTGCTTCAGAGCTAAACATTTACATAACTAGATATCCCACATACAGGTTACTGTATTCTGCACCAGCTGTGGTTTCCAAATAAAGTTCACAGTAGGCTCACCCAAAAATGCATCTTCTAAATATTAGCTTACTGGTATGTGAAAATAGTAAGTTGCTGTGTCGTTAGCATATCAGCTGAAAGTTGCAGCAGGTATTCCTCATCACAAAGATCACTTTGGTCTCCAATGATAGGAATAATTATAGGAACACCCTAAAACTATGTACAGGCCATTCTGAGGAGTGCAGTCCTGTTAATTATTAATGTCTTATACACGTCTTATACCAGAAAATCACCCACTGACAAGTTTTCATCTTTTATTCAGTCTCAATTAATTGGCCCTCATTTATTCATCACTTTGACCAGACATTGGTTCAGGATGCAAAGAGTCTCTCATTAGAATGAATTCTAACTCTGACCAGGTTCCAAATTTCAAATTTTGGACATATTGTGTGGAGACCCAGCTCTCTTGAGAATGTTGGGAAAGATAGAAGGAAAGAAAACAATAGCAGAGCAAGCATTAGATCTATTTTCAGCAGCAAAGGGTGAAAGATCTGAAGGGCAAAGTTGGGGACAGATCATTCCAGAAAAGATTTGTCTCTGTGGTCACCATTGATCATCTTAACATAATAGCCTCTCACCAGACAGCAACATCTCCCTGACCTTGGGCATGGAAATGAAGACAGGTTGGATTTGGTTACTACTTGGATAGAGTACCACAGGAATCCAAAAGCTTAGAGTGTCTAGAGAAACTGAAAAAGCATGGTGGAAGATGGCAGTGGCAAATAACATCTGTAGTAATGTCAAGAAAATTATGGATACATCCATGATGTTTCCCAGAGTTTCATTCTTGATCACTTTTATAGCATAAAGATAAAGCAGAACTTTCTCAAATTCTGCTTGTGAAAGACTTTCTGCTTTGTAAGCGGATCCTGGCTCTTTTGAGACTCTAAGAAATAGTATGTGTCATATAAACAGTTGCCATAGTAATTACTTAAATTAGTACATTGATTTAGTCATTTTATTTGTAGGAAGGAGATAGCTGAGGTTTCACTGCTCTCTGTTAAGCTGCTCTTTTTATAAGGTGATGATGCAAATGCTTGGAATGGTTTCAGAGAACAGTAGGTAATTTATATACAAAAAGATGTATTAAATATACCTTTGCAGCAGAACAAGAGTGTCATTTTGTCTGCATGGGGTGGATTGCTTTAATGATCTATAGCTATAGATTTAACATTTTGCATATTGTACATCAAACTGGCATTTGTTGTAACACATGGTCCTATAATTTTTTTTCCTCTTTCCAAGGATTTCATTGAGCTGTGCAACCTATTTTTCATATTCTGGAGTTGATCCCTCCCATGAGCTTAGCTGCAAATGTCCGAAAGTTATAATGGAAATTATTAACAGTGCAATGTGTTATAATAAACATTTGCAAGAACTGATCAAAATGAATGGTATTTGCTTGGTGGATTGATTGTGGGTTAAGGCTAACCCTGAATCCAATTTCAGTTGTCAGAATATGAAGGCAGGGAAAGCATGGAGCCAAGGAGGCAATAGTTTATGTTTCATATTAAGAGAACAATTTAGCTTTCCTGCAAAATTAATATTCAGTTCCCTCATAAAATACTATATATTAATGTGTATTTGATATTCTGTTAAGGGTACACATATCTCTAGGTTTCACTAAATGTATTCTTCAATCCAATTAATGCTATATATGAATGAGTCCTAATAAATTATTTCATTAGTCATACCTACTTTATATCTTCCTGAAATTTAAGATTTATTTTACAAGTGGACTCCATAGAACACACACCACATGCACACAGTCTAAGCAGATTGTTTGCTTAGAAAAGTTTATAGTATTTTATATTCCTGTGTTCTAGACCATATGTACCCAGGGGTCAGCATTGTAGACTGAATAATAACAAAGGGTTTTGAGAATTCATCCTTCCTAAATCATGCTAACCAAGTAAATTAAACCCTACTTGCCAGTGCCTTAATGAAAACCATATGTTTTACTTCTAACCCCTCCAAATGTTAAGGCACTTGTTTCCCTTGTAGCATACATCAAACCATCACAACTGAAACCACGCAGAAGGAACTATAGCTTTTGTTTTTTGTTTTGTGCTCTGAGCCTGGAAGATGTAGAATATAATGTCTGATACTGTATGCATGTTGGCTGTGTCTAGGGCAAATGAACATCACTTCCATGGATGGTCTAAGCATGCACAAGTTCTGGTGTGCTATCATCACCTTTTCTACTGAAACCAGAAAAAAGATGAGCAGTGAGAAGTGCTTCTTCACAACTTGAGAACCATTACAGATATGAACTTTTAGGTTCTGGTGTGTTTGCTGCCCCACATAAAGATTTTGAGGGTTGCAGCTTAGGAATTGTTACTTTTCAGGAATGAAGTGTTTGGGGTGTTGCCTATGTTTTGTCTCATTTTATTGCCAGTCCTGAAAAATACTTTTTTCCTATATTTGGAAGCTAGCTTAACTGCTCCATTTGCCACTAGCCTAAGCTGTGTGCATGTTCAAGATAAAGTAGTAAATAGGAATTCAGGTTTGAAAAAAATAGTCATCTCCTGTAATCTGCTTTAGCTTGCTGAGCTATTTGCTACTCTAAAATCAAATTTGATTTTCTAAAGAGTCTTACTTAAATATGCCTCAAACACTGAATGTAGTGGTAGAAAACATTCTTCTTTTAATCCAGGACTCAGAGAATACAGCAATTATTTTCTAAACTTCTTTGGCATTAAATTGGTGCTTTCTTCAAGTTGGTAACCATGCCGGATCAGGAGATTTCTCTCTCCTCAACTCTTGCAAAGCCCAAAGCACCTTTTTCTAACTCACATTCACAGATCACTTAAAAAATATTTCCATTTGGAGGTAATATCTGTGTCTAGGAAGATTATTATGTTTTATTATTTCTAGTAGATACTTGACAAAACTGTAAATAAAATGAACCAAATTTTATTTTAATCTTCATGTAATTCCATGAACTGGAAGGTATTAAGCATGTCAGTGTCATAAAACATATAATGTGAGTGATAGTATATATTGATAGCAGAAGAAACATTTTAGATCTGTAGGCTCTATTATTATGAACTTGAATTAGCACCAAATAATAAAAAGAATAAATGGGCTTTTCAGCTGCAATTTTAAGTAACCATCTCGATATATTGCTGCCTTTGGTGCTTACATTATAGAAGTGATACTCATAGGCATTTCTTCTGCTATGACCTTGTCACAAGACATTTCCCCATTTTCTCAACCTTAAGATGTGTGGACTCCAACTCCCTGAATTCTTTTGCCAACTTGCAGGGGAATTCTGAGAATTAAAGTGCACACATCTTAAAGTTGCTAAGGTTGAGAAACACTGCCCCAGATAGTAGGAGATCAGTTAACACTGTGTTTTCCTCCCCACTCCCTCCAACATTAGGTCTAGCCCTAATATATTCGTGGTTCAATACAAATAATGGTGCACAATCTTTGGGAAAAGTAAAAATGAAAGTGAGGGCTAATACCTTTTTATGTGTGCATTTCAATCTCCATCCAACGCAGCACCTGTGCCATTTGAGGTAATTTGCTCTGCTTCGCTAACATCACTTCAACTGCATTTCTCTTTTTTGCACCAAGAAAAGGGGCAAACCCTAAACCTATTTTCTAAAGCATAAACCCCATTGCACAAAATGGAACTTATTTCAAAGTATCCTTTGTCCGTGCAGTCTAACCATAGTGCTTCCGGGTTTCAGACTAACTTAAACCCATGCATATTATATGAAATGTTCCTGAATGACAGTCAGTACTATATTCTCACTTTATTCTTAGTGAAGAGCAAACATCAAGTAATTAGAAACAAATTCAGTAGCTTGAAATGATTACAGGGCATGCTTCCTTTCTTGCCAGAAAATAAGTCCAATCCTCTGAATGTAGCTTTGGGGAGATTTTTTTTAAAAATTATTTTATTGTAGGAATATACTCACGTTCAAACAGAGCTACTTATGCTTTCATCTGCCAAGGGAATGGGCATTACAATGAATATAAGTTTGGCCTTAAGATATTCTGTACTATGGAGAAGTAGATTGGTTCAGTCATAGAACTGGGAGATGAGAATAAAGGTAAGAATTGTTTTAAAATATTAGCTCAGTCATAGAAGGTGAATTCCATATCATATATCTTAGGCACATAGTGTGAAACCTGAATTCTTATTGTGTGTGTGGCTGATTCTGGATGAGCAACTTTTTAGCAGCACTAATAATATCCCTATGGAGTAAACCCTTGACAATAAAGGTCAGAGAAGTTTTGCAGATACATAGATTGAAAACAACTCTAGACAACCACTTTGGTATTCCAGCACAGACAAATGCTGAAGGGCTTTCCTTAGGCTATTCTTCTCAGCAGATGGTATTAAAATAGGTTGTTTAGTAGTACTAATGAAGTGATCTCACCTGATGGGCAAAAAGGATCTAGAGAGAAAAACATTCTTCTTTATTTGAATGCAGAAAGCATTTGAAATTAAGGGCCTACCATAATTTACGATGAATGAGTCTCCAATCTCAACTTTCATAATATTTACCCTGAATCTTAGATATTTATGATGTTTTAGAAATGATATATGAGATGTCTGGACCCTGAAAGCACACCTTCTCTGTAGCAGTGGCTATCCCCCAGAATGAGGTTCCCCCAAATTCAAATGGCTCCCATTCTACTGGTATTTTGAAGAGCCTTAATTATCTTCATCCAGACCTCTGGAGAAGACAACTGTAATCCTTTTTTCCCTTTCTGTTACTTTCTGGATTTACTTTCTTGACATCTTGGTTCTTTCGATTTAAGTTGTTTTTGTGTTTTTTGCATTGTTAAATGTTTTAACAATTGTAACAGTTGCTACAATTAGCATATGAATTTAAATTATAATGGGATAGCATTTTAAAGGAAGAAAAAGAGAAGATCCTTTCCTCAAAATGATTTTTTTCCCTTCCTTATTCAAAATTGCTTCAATGTTGGGGGAAAAATCCTACATAAAATATGTAAATCAGAAACAGTAAGAAGTTTGCTTCTGAACTTGTTACTGGAAGCAAATAAGCTTGTGGCTTTATTGACAGTTAATGTGAATTTCTTTTCTTTTTTTAAGGATGCTATTTAGTATAAGTGCATTCTCTTTTCTACTGCTTTTACCAACACTCTTTCTCATTCTCTGAAATTATATATATATAATTTCAGAGAATGAGAGAGTGTGTTGGTAAAAGCAGTAGAAAAGAGAATGCACTTATACTAAATACACACACACACACATGCACATACACATTTTGGAAGAACTACTGCTAAAATTTGCTCCAAATTTAGGGCTATGCTTGTTTTTGAAGAAGTGCTTTGCCTTGTCCAACACTGATGTAGAACACTCTTTTGAAGCTGCTTTGCAAAGTCACAAACATTTCCTTTCTAAAAAGTGAAACAACTATATTGGATCCCTTTACAGTATTCCTGAGAGGATTTCTGGCAATTCTTGTAGATGGAAAAGTCTTAAGGGCGATTACTGTAAATCCCAATAGTTACCTAGAAACGGTGTGAAACACTCTGTTGGCATGAATTACCTCATCTCCATGCCAAATTAAAGGAAATCACTGCCCTCAGAATGTAAAAATGCCTTCACAAAAAAATATGGCCCTCTTGCATAGACCTAAAAAAGAATAGATCTGGGTTGAGTTTCCATTCTCTCAGTAATATGTAGGAAATGCACTCATATTCTCTTTCCCGTATAGTAGTAGTCTGTGCGTAAAACAGTGTCAGAAATATTGTCAGTGTATTAAAAATTCATGGCCCAAGTACCCTTGAACTGGTTCTGTAAGGCTTCCATAAGAAAGCTTCCATGGCTTTCAAATTGTACATGTCAAGGTTTTAAGTAATGCTATAAAAGCATTTAACCACAAATTTTATTAGGAGCAGGTTGCTGCTTCAGTATATTCATAGCGGTGAAATATTAGCAAGAGAAATAACACTTAGACTTATATACCTGCTTCATTGTGCTTTACAGCAGTCTCTGAGCAGTTTATAATGTCAACATATTTCCCCCAACCATTGGGTCCTCATTTTACCAAACTCAGAAGGATGAAAGGCTGAGTCAACCTTGAGCTGGTCAATGTTAGTCTGCATCCTTCCCCAGAAAAATAAGAAAAGTTGAGCTCCTTTTTGAAAGTATACAAGGTAGCAGAAGTTCTTGGCTTTTCTCTTATTTGAAAATCAAGAACACTCTGTGCACTCGCAGCATCATGGGAGCATACGGCATACAGAATTTTATTTGGGAACAGAAAGGAAAAGCTGAATGTCTTGGCTAATTTGAACATCTTCAGAGTAAACAATCCCACTCTCAGCATCTAAACAGACTGCAAATTTATTTCAAATATTCCATGAACTGTCAGATACAAACCTGTCAGAACAAAGCAGAAAAACTGCCCTGCAATTTGCAAACATACTTTTTCCTATTTATTTTTTTTCTTCAGAGGAAATTGCAGGAACAATATTGCTTTTATATCAGAAATGCTGGAATCCCTAGATCTGATTCACACACCCCTTAAAATAAAAACCCTGGGTATTCAAGTTTATATTCTCTTTTCATTCTGTCACAAAATAATTTAAGGTTCAAGATTCTACAACTTTTATTATTTTCAGTTGTAAAATTTCTACACTGCTTTTTTGTACAAAATTTCTACATCACCTACAGTTATTCTGCAGGCAGTCACTAAAAATAATTCTATATTTAGCATCATTATAATAATTAACATTTGTAAGGTGTTTTTAAGTATTATTCTATGGTTGAAGATTTTTTCCTACTTTTTAAAAGTACTCTCATTCAATTTGTTGCCAGAAAAGAAATGTCTTTGGAAATTTTTCAGTAGTGATAACTATTTTAGTTGCTTTAAGCATTGTGAGATCATGGGTTATGGGTTACATGAACAATGAGTCTGCGTGGCTGTGGTTAATCATAAAGTCAATAGTAGCCTGAAGCTTCAATTAAATCACAAGAGATGATACAATGGGATTTAATGGAGTTTTATTTTAGCCATCTTCCCATGGTCCCTTTCCAAATTAGGAAAAAATATCACTAGCCCATTGTATTAAATTGTATAACTACCCAGGTGCCATCCACCTCAGAAATTCCCCTAGAAGCTAATAATAATGATAATGATAATGATGATGATGATGATGATGATGATGATGATGATGATGATGATGATGATGATAATAATAATAATAATAATAATAATAATAATAATAATGCAATCCCAAAACAACTGGAGCACCACTTGAACACCATTGGCATTGACAAATTCGCCATTAGTCAATTGCAAAAGGCGGCCTTACTAGGAACTGCTTCCATTCTGCGACGATATATGTAATACCATCAAACATCCACATCTACTATCCCAGGTCCTTGGTAAGGACTCAATAGGTAGACAAAAATGCCAAATCCAGTCTGAACATCTGGCTGACTGTGCAATGATTAATAATAATAATAATAATAATAATAATAATAATAATAATAATAATAATAATAATAATAATAATAATAATAATAATAA
>NW_015387747.1:46549-51878 GCF_001527695.2 Protobothrops mucrosquamatus | reverse complement strand
TAATAATAATAATAATAATAATAATAATAATAATAATAATAATAATAATAATAATAATAATAATAATAATAATAATAAAAGCTGGAAGGGACCTTGGAGGTCATCTAGTCCAACCCCCTGTTCAGGCAGGAAACCCTATACCATTTCAGACAAATGGCTGTCCAATCCCTTCTTAAAGTTTTCCAGTGTTGGAGCATTCACAGCTTCTGAAGGCAGGTTGTTCCACTGATTAATTGTTCTAACTGTCAGGAAATTTCTCCTTAGTTTTAGGTTGCTTCTCTCTTTGATTAGTTTCCATCCGTTGCTTCTTCAGGTGCTGTGGAGAATAGCTTGACTCCCTCTTCTTTGTGGCAACCCCTGAGATATTGGAACACTGCTATCATGTCCCCCTTCGTCCTTCTCTTCATTAAACTAGACATACCCAATTCCAGCAACTGTTCCTTGTATGTTTTAGCCTCCAGTCCCCTAATCATCTTTGTTGCTCTTCTCTGTACTCTTTCTAGAGTCTCAACATCTTTTCTACATCGTGGTGACCAAAACTGGATGCAGTATTCCAAGAGTGGCCTTACCAAGGCATTGTAAAGTGGTATTAACACTTCACATGATCTTGATTCTATCCCTCTGTTAATGCATCCTAGAACTGTGTTAGCTTTTTTGGCAGCTGCAGCACACTGCTGGCTCATATTTAAGTGATTGTCCACTAGGACTCCGAGATTCCTCTCAAAGTTACTACTATTGACCAAGGTACCTCCTATACTATACCTGTGCATATGGTTTTTCTTGTCTAAATGTAGAACCTTACTTTTTTCACCATTGAATTTCATTTTGTTAGATAGCGCCCAGTGTTCAAGTATGTCAAGATCCTTCTGTATCTTAAGCCTTTCTTCTGGAGTGTTGGCTATTCCAGCCAGCTTGGTGTCATCTGCAAATTTGATGAGTTCCCTATCTATCCCCTCATCCAAATAATTGATGAAGATGTTGAAGAGCACTGGGCCCAGGACAGAGCCCTGGGGCACCCCACTACTCAGTTCCCTCCATATGGATGCAGTTCCATTGAGGACTACACGCTGAGTACCGTCAGTCAGCCAGCTACGAATCCATCTTTGGTGGTGCTGTCTAACCCACATTTTTCTATATTATCAAGTAGTAGGTTGTGATCTACTTTATGAAATGCCTTACTGAAGTCCAAATAAATTATATCCACAGCATTCCTCTGGTCCACTAATTTTGTCATTTGGTCAAAGAATGCAATAAAATTTGTCTGATATGATCTGTTTTTGACAAACCATGTTGGCTTTTGGTAATGACTTTGTTTGCCTCTAGATGATTCGTTGTTTGATTATCTTTTCCAGAATCTTCCCAGGTATTGAGGTCAGGCTAATAGGTCTGTAAATTCCTGGATCCATTTTTTTCCTTTTTTGAACATGGGAACTACATCAGCTCTTTTCAAGTCCTCCGGTAGTTCCCCTGTGCTCCAGGATCTTTGAAAGATATAGTTCAGTGGTTCTGAGATCACATCTGCCAGTTCCTTGAGAACCTTGGGGTATAATCCATCTGGTCCTGGTGATTTGAACTAGGCTAGACAGGTGCTCACTTAGCATTTTCTTGCCTATCTTAACTCTGACCTAAGATTTTAGAAAATTCACCTCAAGCATTGAGAGATATTGTCATTATTAGATAAAACCTCTTCAAATATGGCTATAATATAGATTTCTCCCCATATGTTAATCATATGCAAGTACTGGCCAATATCATAGTTGTTTTGAACATCCTCCAGCTTTTTAGTAACAAAACTGGTAACTCTTTCCAGTCTGAAACTGAAAGTCATTGGGTACCCTTCTAAATGGGACTCATTTTCTGCTACTGTTATATCATAGCACTTAGCGATAGCACTTAGACTTATATGCTGCTTCATAGTGCTTTACAGCCCTCTCTAAGCAGTTTACAGAGTCAGCATTTAGCCCCCAACAATCTGGGTTGTCATTTTATTGACCTCAAAAGGATGGAAGGCTGAGTCAATCTTGAGCCAGTGAGGATTGAACTCCTGGCAGTGATCTGAATTAGCCTGGAATACTGCATTCTAACCATTGCACCACCATGGCTCCTCATCAGGCATTAATGCTAGCTGTAGAATTCCGTGAATTGAAATGTATACATCTTAAACTTGCTGAGGTTGAGAAACACTGCATTAGGGTCCTGATTTAAACATGGATGCTCATAACTTTGATGGAATGTTTATTTATAATATGTTAAATACTGTTCTTTAGTACTTGCAACTGTCACAGTTTAAATACTCTGGGCAGTTCACAATAAAAACTCTAAAATATATGAAACCACAATATCAACTTAAACATAATATTTACAACAGTTCATCTCCATGTTTATATTTATGTAAATATTATTGGAATGGTTGTGCTTTGTCAGTTGTGTTATTCTACCTTAATAAAGGATATAAGCTTATAAAATGAATACAAAGGGCATTGCAAATCCATCATGACTATTCTTATAACAATTCTGTATGAATGGATAATGACCTCCTGGGCTAAGAAATTCAAAGACATTAGGGAAAGAACATTTAAACAATTTTTTTATGATGGCAATGGGCTTCTCAAAGCTTGAGTAAAAGAACAAGAACTTGAAAAATATTGCAGGCATAGAAAATCTGCACATTATTCTTGTCTAGAAAACTGGTAAACAGCAAGTCATCAGTAGGTGGTTAGTCAGACAGGTTCTGCTCTCATCAGTGTTTTGATGTTTCACTACAAGCTCCATCCCTTTGCAGCTGTAGCATTGCAACACAGGAAGAAATAAAATAGGCTTGCATCACAATGTTGTGTCATTGCTCCAATCACTGAATGTCCCCCCCACCCTGTAGACACTGCTGCAAATAATCTTAGAAATAAATTTGGTGCAATTTAAGCCTTTATTTTCCAATTAATGTCATTTAAGAAACAGGTGATAATTTTACTCTCTGATGAAAATTGGAATTGCTAAGGGCTTGAGATTAAACTTGGAACTAGATATGTTATTTTAGCAGTTTATGTTTCTTAAGCTAGAGCTTTCTTGATNTTTGCTCCAAATTTAGGGCTATGCTTGTTTTTGAAGAAGTGCTTTGCCTTGTCCAACACTGATGTAGAACACTCTTTTGAAGCTGCTTTGCAAAGTCACAAACATTTCCTTTCTAAAAAGTGAAACAACTATATTGGATCCCTTTACAGTATTCCTGAGAGGATTTCTGGCAATTCTTGTAGATGGAAAAGTCTTAAGGACGATTACTGTAAATCCCAATAGTTACCTAGAAACTGTGTGAAACACTCTGTTGGCATGAATTACCTCATCTCCATGCCAAACTAAAGGAAATCACTGCCCCTCAGAATGTAAAAATGCCTTCACAAAAAAATATGGCCCTCTTGCATAGACCTAAAAAAGAATAGATCTGGATTGAGTTTCCATTCTCTCAGAAATATGTAGGAAATGCACTCATATTCTCTTTCCCATATAGTAGTAGTCTGTGTGTAAAACAGTGTCAGAAATATTGTCAGTGTGTTAAAAATTCATGGCCCAAGTACCCTTGAACTGGTTCTGTAAGGCTTCCATAAGAAAGCTTCCATGGCTTTCAAATTGTACATGTCAAGGTTTTAAGTAATGCTATAAAAGCATTTAACCACAAATTTTGTTAGGAGCAGGTTGCTGCTTCAGTATATTCATGGCGGCGAAATATTAGCAAGAGAAATAGCAAGAGAAATAACACTTAGACTTATATACCTGCTTCATTGTGCTTTACAGCAGTCTCTGAGCAGTTTATAATGTCAACATATTTCCCCCAACCATTGGGTCCTCATTTTACCAAACTCAAAAAGATGAAAGGCTGAGTCAACCTTGAGCTGGTCAATGTTAGTCTGCATCCTTCCCCAGAAAAATAAGAAAAGTTGAGCTCCTTTTTGAAAGTATACAAGGTAGCAGAAGTTCTTGGCTTTTCTCTTATTTGAAAATCAAGAACACTCTGTGCACTCGCAGCATCATGTGAGCATACGGCATACAGAATTTTATTTGGGAACAGAAAGGAAAAGCTTAATGTCTTGGCTAATTTGAACATCTTCAGAGTAAACTATCCCACTCTCAGCATCTAAACAGACTGCAAATTCATTTCAAATATTCCATGAACTGTCGGATACAAACCTGTCAGAACAAAGCAGAAAAACTGCCCTGCAATTTGCAAACATACTTTTTCCTATTTATTTTTTTTTCTTCAGAGGAAATTGCAGGAACAATATTGCTTTTATATCAGAAATGCTGGAATCCCTAGATCTGATTCACAGCCCAATTAAAATAAAAACCCTGGGTATTCAAGTTTATGTTCTCTTTTCCTTCTGTCACAAAAGAATTTCAGGTTCAAGATTCTATAACTTTATGGGGAGGAGAATAGACCCCCCCCCACAATGTGTTTATTGAATTCTGAGGGGCTATTTTATTATTTTCAGTTGTAAAATTTCTACACTTCTTTTTTCTACAAAATTTCTACATCACCTACAGTTATTCTGCAGGCAGTCACTAAAAATGATTCTACATTTAGCACCATTATAATAATTAACATTTGTAAGGTGTTTTTAAGTATTATTCTATGGTTGAAGATTTTTTCCTACTTTTTAAAAGTACTCTGATTCAATTTGTTGCCAGAAAAGAAATGTCTTTGGAAATTTTTCAGTAGTGATAACTATTTTAGTTGCTTTAAGCATTGTGAGATCATGGGTTATGGGTTACATGAACAATGAATCTGAGTGTCTGTGGTTAATCATAAAGTCAATAGTAGCCTGAAGCTTCAATTAAATCACAACAGATGATACAATGGGATTTAATGGAGTTTTATTTTAGCCATCTTCCCATGGTCCCTTTCCAAATTAGGAACAAATATCACTAGCCCATTGTGTTAAATTGTATAAATACCCAGGTGTGCGGACAAGAATATCAACCTTGCTGTCAAGCAAAATCAAGCTTCTAATAGCGAGTGTCACACAAAGTGCACTAACCAAATAGGTAATAAGACAATAGGGGAACTCAGGCACCACACAGGTTATGTAGAAAGAAAACACAGGGTCAGTCATAAAGGACTCAAATGTCTATACACCAATACACAGAGTATGAACAGCAAACAGGGTGAACTAGAAATTCAGGTTAATGAGGGCAGATATGATATTGTTGCCATTACGGAAACATGGTGGGATGAAACCCACAAATGGAACACACAGCTAGAGGGATTTAAATTATTTAAAAGAAACAGACCAAATAAAAGAGGAGGTGGAGTTGCTCTATATGTAAGAAATAACTACAT